>NC_090903.1:2291360-2351360 GCF_040956055.1 Brachionichthys hirsutus
TAAGAACCCCAAACACATCTAGCACGGAGGGACCTGGACCTACGGTGGTGAGAATAACCGGCCCCGCCCCGCCCCGCCCCTGTTTCTAGAGGAGTTCATCCAGTCTGTCCAGAGCACAGCTGGCATGGCTGTGGTGTTGCTGATCAGGTCCGTCCTGGGCTCTGGAGAGGCCGTTGCTTCAATGGTGAGTGGACAATTCATTTTTATTTTATTTTTTAGCTCTAATGTAATCTTGGAAATAAATATCTGCCTCCACAGTTACCTTCGCGTTGCCTTCTGCTTGTTTTTTGGTTACGTTTATTCGATCTAGCGCAGGGGTCAGGAACCTGTGGCACGCGAGCCAGATGTGGCTCCTTTGATGGCTGCATCTGGCTCGCAGACAAATCTTTAATTATAGTTTTTTTTCCCGGTACACTCCTTTGCGTGAAACGGCGACTAGAAAGCCGGTTCGCTACGAGGCAGCGATCAGAGGAAGTCCGGTTTATAAACGGCGTTCTGCTCACTGGGAAAGGGACAAACGCCGATTGATAGCCGGTCTGCATTTATCTGTGTATCAATCGCCTAGGCAACGCAGGCAGAGACACTGTTCAAGTGGGGTCGCTGTGTTTTGCTGTCAAAGAGCGGTCGATGTGCAAAAGGGTCCGAGCCTGTTGTGAGATCAGGAAGTAAACGTCCCTCGTTTTTATCGCGGCGTCGGCTCGCTAACTTTAGAAACGCTTTGGAGAAGATGGCTGAAAGAAAAAAAGACGAGGAGAATCGTACTTTTCACTTTGTAGTCACAACCGTGCAGCACCAGAAGTCGCATTGATGGTAATAGATATCCATCATTGTTAGCAACAGCATAACAATGTTATTAAAAATATTTTAAGAGTGTTATTACATCAAATGCACACATTTACTTGTGTTTAGTTTTAAACATATTTTAATTATGTGGTGGTCATGGCTCTCAGCCAAAAAGGAATATCTCAATGTTAACAGATTTGATTGTAATCATGTCTAAGTCCCCCCCCCCCCCCCCCCCGAATACTTGTAATAGTCCAAAGGTAACAGTAAATGTCCTGTAACACAGTTGAACGGTTTATTCAGCGCTCCTTCCCGTCTCTGTGCTAGATGTGCGGTTTGCTCTGCAGTCCGGTGCAAGGGTTGGACTGCGCCCCCCGGTGGCTGCAGCAGCGGTGTGAGGGTCTGTGTCCGGGTCTGTGTCCGGAGGCTCGCCGGCCGGGCGTCGCCCTCTATCTGTGTCACGGCGCTCTGGCCATGTTGGACTGGAAGGGGGCCGAGGGAAGCCCGCCGTGGGAACGGCTGCTGCTCCTCCTCGCAGACACTCTCCTGGATTTGGATGTCAGGTAGGCCGGATCCCCCCCGCTGGCGTTGGTGACCCGCCGGTGACCCTTCTGTTAGGGGAGCGCCTCCCTCGAGCCGGTCCCGAGCCCGGGTAAAGGCGGGGGCTTCGGCAGGAACGCTGATTCGCTGTGGCGAGGTTGCTGCAGCGATGAGGATCACGTGATTGGTTCCACTCCTCGTAGAGGTCCATGTGGAAGTGGGCTTTTGCTTTCGGAACCATTAACTCTTCGAGTGCCAATCACGCCTAAAGACGTTCCTGAGATTGAATTCTGCGTCTCTTTAATGTCTCCAGAACGAAGAATGGCAGAACGCGCTTATTTTCCCTGATGAGAGAGTCTTTCGTTTGCTGCCTGCGTCGTAGAGAACATCCCGTCGGGCGTGGAAAACGGGGCCAGTCAGTAAAGTACGCTGGAGCTGAGCTGGAAGTGGCTGGCACTCGATGAGTTAAATATTCATGACCTCTGCCGAGGGGGGGGGGGGGGGTCTGTTGTTTGTTTGTCCGTTAGCAAGCTAACTCAAAAGCTTATGGACCGATCTTGATGACATTTTAAGGAAATGTTGGGAATCTTACCAGCAACCTTTAATTACGTTTTGGTGAAGATCCACAAGAGATTCTGGATCGCGTTGAATTGTTGGTAACTTTGCAGTAAATGGAGCTCCAACATTTGTTCCTCAGTATCGCTGTTGATTATTGATTGATGTTTATGCAGTTTGACACAGACGTGTCTGGTGGGGGGGGGGGGGGGGGGGGTATTCAGGTTGCTCGCTAAAAATCAGTCGTGAAGGGGTCCGATCTGCACCGTCTGTATCTGGTCCACAATGGGGTCAGGAAAGAATCTTAAATGTTAACATGAAACCCCATCTGTGAGGGTTGCTATGGTAACGCTTGCTGCGGAGGCATTGTTGAACTGAACGAGTCTCACCCGATCAGCTGCTGCCTCTCTGGACGGTTCTCTGTTCTCTCGGTTCTTTCGGGTTCTCCTGTTCTACGCGTCGTCCCGTGTTCCCTGGTTTTATCTTTCATGCCTGAGGAAACGGATCCTGTTGATCGGGGTCGATTTGCACAACTCAACGATTTAGTTTCTGGATCCTTTCATTCGTGTCTCTGACTGTTCTGTTTCTGCTGCCTTCGCCGAGACGCTGTGGAACTAGTAGTGGACAAAAAGATGATCCAGGAGGATCCGCCACGACTGGAAGTGTTCTTCTTGTAAATAACTTCTAAATGAATGTATTCGATGTGAATCCAGTTGCTAAAGGTCTGTTTTCGTGGTTAAGGAGTTCATGCAGGGCCGTTACCTCTGGTGTAATCTCAATATAAAGGAATGGTGACCCCCCCCCCCCACCTACTTGCTCTCCTTCTCTCCGGCAGCATCACGCAGTCCAACACGGCCATGGTGGTGTCTCGGGTGCTGACCCTGTGGAGCAGCGCTGCCATGGACTTCCTGCAGGGAGAGGAGCGGCGCCGGCCTCTCCGCCTCTCGCAAGCCTTCAGGGGCGGGTCGGCGCTGCAGCGCCGCCTACTGGAACGCATCGATTCCCACTGGGAGCACCCGCTGGATGGAGTCCGCCACCAAACCCGCTTCCTCTTCCACAACCTCCTCCTGGTCCACCAGCGCGCCGGCTCCTCCTCCTCCTCCGACCCAACGGAGGACTCTTACGTCAGGGAGCTGTCCCGCAGCCTGCTGGCGCTGGAGTGGCACGTTAGGGGGAAGTACGCCTCCCTGGGCTGTCTGGTTGAGCTCTGTGGGTCAGGGTACCTGCTTGACATGCAGCCTCAGCTGCCTTCAGTCCTCGTGGGCCTAATGGGGGACCAGACCCTGGCTCCCTATGCCAGCGACCTGCTGGAGAGGCTGTTTGTCAGCCACAAGGCCCAGCTGCTCGGGGAGGTTGGGGCGTCAGACCAGGGCTGGCTGGAGCGGTGGCACCAGACGTGGATAGCCCCTCTGCTGCAGGTGCTGTGCCGTGCCAGGCCGGACCAGACCATGTACATCCTGGACTACTTCCTTCCCAAGCTTCTGCACTGCAGCCCCAGCAGCCTGGCGTACATGGTGCAGGCCCTGCAGGAGGCGGCGCCGCGCGACACAGGTAAGCGTCTCCACCCGGTTGATCCGATGAAGCGGCTGCGAGTGAATGTTTAGACGCGTCTCCTCTGCTCTGGTTTCCCAGCAAAGATCGTTTCAACAAATTTAGCATAAACGGCCGCTTTGACTCAAAACAAACTGATTAGGATTTATTGGGATTGAAACTAGGGTTGCAAAGGGGCGGAAAGTTGCCGGTAAATTTCCACGGGAAGATAAGCCGGGGAATTTTGGGAAATATTGAGGCCTTGAGGATTCTTTTTCACTTTGCATCGTCTTCACGGACGTCTCGCCACAATGTTTACGGACTTTCCCTGAACATGAGCCGGTGTGAAACGTCTCCACGCATCGGATAGCGGCGCTTTCCTGTACAGTAAGACGGCTCGTAAGAATAATAACGTGATGGCCTGAACAGATGCTGAACAACTGGAATGATCTTCACAACATCTGGCAGGAGGCGGAGAGCAGCATCACATTTGAGCTAGCTAGCAGCATTATAAGTTCATGTGATGCTAGCTGTGGCTTATCAGCTAGCTCTCTACTGGACGAATACATTTGGTACTTGGTGCCCCCTGCCGCCCCTCGTTGTCGTCCGCCGGCTCCTGGACGATGAAATCACCCGTTTCCAGGTCGCACGGGGAGCTTTGACGGGACAGCGCTTCTGTAATTGTTAGGTCCGTGTGGCAGCCGGGGCGCCCTGGGGGCTCTCGTGACGTGCCTGCGGGCAGCCAGGGCCCAGGGCGTGATCCCATCCTCGGCCTCGGGTCTGTGGGGGGGGCTGGTGCCCCTTTCTCTGCTGCAGCAAGCACTGGTACACAAACATGATCAAGTGAGTATGCCACTGTCCTCAGGCACGGCGTGTCCCGTTGTTAGCATCAAGGCGTGCGTCGGGTCTGTTCCAGGTCAGGATGGATGCTTTGGGCTTGGTGTGCGAGAGCCACCGCAGCACGGAAGTTCTGACCTCACAGGAAATGGACCTGGTCCGCCACTTCCTGCTGCCGAACCTCAACAGCCAGACGCCGTGCGTCAGGCAGCAGACGGCCAGCCTGCTGAAGAAGGTTGGACATTTCGTTTATCGTTCATATGCCTCCTTCGTATTTGGTTTATCCATCGAGACTGAAAATGTCCTGCCCTACAGCTGCTTTGTAGAATGAAGGACAGCACCCTGGTGATGCAGAAAAAGATGAAGCAGACGAGAGACCGTGAGCAAAGAGGCCGCGATCAGAACGCGCTCCAGCTCTACAAGGTACACGGAACAGCTCGGCGCTCTGCTGGCAGCCGGGCGTGGAGCTGAGGGCTTGCCGTGTTTCTGCGTGATGGTAGGAGTTCCTTCGCTGGCTGTGTGAGGCGCTGCTGGACGTTCTGCTTCCTGGGGCGTCTTTCTCGACATGCTTGATGTCCCTCCAGCTGCTGGGTCTCCTGGGTCAGCTCTTCACCTTCAGCACAGGTATTCATACAGCCCACAAGCAGGTATGCCTGAACATGGCTGCGTGGGGGGGGGGGGGGGGGTTAGGGAATCCCTCTGCTAATACTCTTGGGGAGTCTGATTTGTTTCTTAGTTTTCCGCTCCGAGGGTCTAAACTCTCGACCCGTCTCTCTTGGACGAGACGTGAAACGTCTTCAGTCGAACCTGGACTCTTCTTTTTTGCTCTTCACGCTTCTTACGAATGCTTTGCGTTTGCTGTCCACCAGACGTTTGAACATTTCTCTTTGTGATGATGTTTCATGTAAAGTTCACGAATGCAGCAAACCGTCTGCAGTGAGTTCAGTGTTTCTACTCCGGGACGCCTTTGAGATGGTTTCCACATCAGCAGTGTGTCCGTTGGTGTCCGACTCTCCCAACCCCCTGCTGTCTGTCTTTGTCCTAGGCCCCGCTATGTTTGTCCTCTGTGAAGTCGTGACCCCTGTCCATGCTCAGAATGTCCTCTACTGTGTTGGTAGCAACTTCTTGGAAGTCAAACAGCTGGCCGTAGCGTTGCTACAGCAACTTCCGCCGTGCACTGTGGGACTACAGGTACGAGCCCACTCGCAATAAAAATAAAAACACAGCACGAAAGCTGCATGCATTTCAAAGTACTGTCACCATATTGAATAAATGCTTCAAGTTTGTTTCAGAATGAAAGACTTTGTTCCGAGGTACAGGAACACCTGGACATACGAGTATAATTCGTTCCTGGATCGAGCTCGTAACTCAAATCACTCGTATGTCAAATCAAATTTTCCCGTGTGAAATAACCAAAAACAACTCGATCCATTCCGGCCGTCTAAAAACTCACAAATCGACGCTAGTAACAACGGGAAAAACGTTTTAAATTGCTATATAGATACACAAAATGATATAATAAATGATATGCAGTATTATTGTAACATAAAATGTGGTTTTATTATGAGATGAACTTTAAGACAGACGGTAGCGCTAACAGCGATGGGGGGGGGTTGGACGGTACGTAACACATTACACAGTAATTGTACTTTACAAGTACGCGTACATAAACGTAGACATAATATTTCTGCCTCTGGAAGGCTTCGTGTTCTTGATAGCTTCCTTCTGGTTGAGGATTGTACATGACTCTCCTCGTACTGCCGTGTCCCATCACTTACGGACACCACGGTCACGTTGATGGATAGTTTCATGCTTCATCTCCATCGTCATCATTATCATCATCCTCGCCACTCGCTTTCTTTGGACCCATCACTTGTAAGGAAAACTCACAGATACAGCCGGAATCGGGTCAATAATGGAAACGGGAGACGATCAGGAGACGAGGACGGAAGGTGGAGAACGCCTGAACTGAACGAGAGAAGTGCCTCGGAGCGCTCGGCCATCTAGCGCCACCATCTGGGAGCTGCTCGTGTCTCAAAGCAGAATATTTCTCGCAGGTTTCCTCGGGTGTCGAGGTGTTCCTGCACTGGCGTTGCTGTAGTGAAATGCACCGTGAGCTTCGCGTGAGCGTCTGGGTCCTGGTGTTGGTCCTAAAGTAACTCCCAGTGTTGCGTTGTGTTCCTGCACTGGCGTTGCTGTAGTGAAATGCACCGTGAGCTTCGCGTGAGCGTCTGGGTCCTGGTGTTGGTCCTAAAGTAACTCCCAGTGTTGCGTTGATGACGACGCTAGGTCCGGGAGAGGATGTCTAGCGTTCTCCGGGCTGCCTTGTGCCTCAGCACCAGCACCAAGCCCTTTGACAGCGTCACGGCAGCCTACCTCCTCAGCCTGCTGCTCCCCCAGTCCGGCCTGATCCACCTCCTGCAGGACTGTGCACAGGAGGAGGGCCTCCACTTCCTGCCTCCGTCTCTGCCAACGAGTCCTTCTGAGACGGTTACTTTGGAGCTCAACACACTGGCTTGTAAGATGCAGTTTGGTGCTAAATGTATAGATGTGCTTGCTCAGAATATATTTCCCTGTCGAGCGTCTTATTCTTTCGTTTCCAGTGGTTCAGTTTCTGCTGCGGGCTCTGGAGTCGGAGGTGTTGAGAGCAGAGTCCTCCCTTTTGCAGGCCGCTGCTTCCTGTCCTCTGTACGGCCGAGCCCACTGCATCACTGCTGTCCTGCAGCACCTTAACGCGGGGTGAGCGCTCGAATCCCGCCAGCGTGTAGACTATCGATAGCCGCTATCTGCAGGCCGTGTGTTTGAGGTTTGATCTCAGAAAGGTTCAGGATAGCGGTGTAGATTCAGCAGCATCCACGCTAGTAAGCAGAGCAAATAGTGTAGATGGAATAAATAGTGTTTTGGTGATGCTCATAATGAGGAGCTCAATGACATTGATCGGCGTGATGGCTGTGATTAGTTCCCCAAACATTCACCTTTTAATTCATTTGTGTTCTAACATGAGACGTGTTTATTTTATGGAGACCTGTTCTCTAACACTTGGCTGCCACCTAGTGTGTGTTCCTATCAGGTGCAGCAAAGCCCCCATACAGCCTTGCCTTTTTGCTGTTGTGATGTCTGTCCCTTGGCACAGCTGCAGAAGAGTGTGTGTGTGTGTGTGTGTGTGTGTGTGTGTGCACACGCGCAACAACGAAAAGGGCGAGGCAGCCTCAAATTGTCCGATAACACTTGATCTGAGTGTTTAAGGCAACAAACTTGCGTGTTTTGGAGGCTTTGGGGCCACTCATGAAATTGTTCTTAACCGTATAATATTTGCCCTTTAAAAAAAAAAATGGTTTCATTGACAATTATAATTATGTGTGTGTAAAACAATGAAAATCTATGGGGCGCTTCCTGATATGATTTAGGGAGCGTATATCGAGTGCAGACCCCTGAGGAACGCTGTGATGATGTGTGCATGGAAGAGTCATTGTTAATGGGTACGAGCTGCAATCAATACCTTACCGGTAACCCAGTTTAATGCAGATGCGTTGATGTTGATCAGATTAGAGTCTCTGGATCAGAGCTGATGTAACAAGCACAGACGAGTTCCTTTTGTGATGCACTTTGTAACTTGGACCGTTACTCTGCTCTGATGAGTTCCAGTTCTATAATGTTGTCTTCTATAGCTGATATCTAGAGGTAGCATGTCTTAAACTGATGCGTTATAGGGGGTGGGGGGATGGCCCGGTGGTTGTGGGGGGCACGGCTGTGCCCCTGCCGCTGCGCTAGCATTGGTTTCGTCGGCTGTGTCGGTGACCGTCGCTCTGGAGCCCTGGGCTGGTTCTTCTGCGGGTGTTCTGGGGAGACCCCGGTGATCCAGACTCTCCTCTTGAGGTCTTTGCAAATCTGGTGTTTCGGGGTAACTCTTGGAATTATGGTTTGATGAAAGGGGTGGAAACAAGGAGCACAAATAAATCCACTGCACACGGTCTGTTCCTCACTTCCTGTCTGTCTAGTTGGTTCCATGTCTCACCGTGGTGTAGCACGGCCCTCGACGGAGCAGAGTAGGAAATAGAACTTAGTAAAACATAAAAGGCTCGTCTGCCAAGAGGGCAGGCGACGGTCACAATCACATTAGAAAGTAGAAAAGGAAAGGTTGTGTTGTGCAGCTGATATTTATAGGCTGTGTCTTTAATGATGATTAGTAGTATTTGAGAGGCCAGTTCACCGAGGGTCCTCGCACGCTCCTTGTTCCTGCGTTTGTGCGTGTAGGAGCTTCAGCCAAACCGAGCAGTGGAGACGAGTCGTGGCGGCGCTGATTGCTGTGTGCTACAGGATGTCTGACGTGGTCTCACCTGTCGTCCAGAGTTCCTCTCCGGAGGGACTCATCCCCATGGATAACAACTCGGGTAAGGATTGAAAGTGGTCTTAAATGTGAAAGGGATGTGGATCCAAAGGTATGGATTTATTTGGATGTGTGTATATATATATATATATATGATGTATATATCACACACATTTCAGTATAGAATGGGTTGATGACCTGGTCCCTCAGACACAAATATCATTTATAAAAAAAAATAAAACTCATTTTTTATTTAAAATTGTAGCTGTTTCTCAGTATATAACAAATACAATTCAACAACTTAAATAACATCTTTGTTTTTAACCTGTCTCTCTTCGATGAATTATTTTTCATGCTGGTTCATTTAATTCTCCATGTAGTTCAGAAAATAGGAAGATGAAAGGGATGCAGCTAAATTACATTAAACGGCTTTGTTTGCCTTGTTAAATGTGAACCCAAAGAAAATATTCACGACTATAACTCTAGAGAGGAGTGGACACAGATGATGAATGACTTTATTTGTGTGTTTGGGAAGACGCATCAGCCAGTCTTCAGAGGATACTGCAGGAGATTCAGCCCAGGGACACCAATGACTTCTTCACTCGCGTCAGAGAGCTGGACACGCACGGGGATGATCGCACACACAGCCAGGCTGCATGCACAGGTGAGTCGCGTCAGTATTCAGGGTCGCCTTCACGCTGCACCAGCTCCCATTCATTCATAGATGGCGAGGAGACTCTGAAGGGGTGGGCGTGGATTCGTTCGGGTTATGTTTGGGTTTGGAAGGAGACGGATACTGCAGGCGGATACTGGTGTGCTGCTCTACACCAGACTTCTGTCAACAACCACCAGTGAGATGTTGTTTGTCCTGCGAATACATCAATGCAGCCACCAGAGAACGCGTTAACTCATTGAGTGCCAGCCATGTTCAGCTCAGCGGTATGCTGAGTGAACCCTGTTTTCCAAACCCCACAGAATATTCTTTATTATGACTCTGCAGACACCAACGTAGCGAGTAAAATACTCAGGTCTCTTCTTCCACCAGGAAAACAAAGTGTTCCGGAGTTATTGGCCTTTGAAGAGAGGCAGATTTCAACGTCGGGGTTGGGAGTGAATGTTTGGGTTCGACCAAACGTCTTCAGACGTGAGCGGCACTCAAAGAGTTAAAGGCGTTTGATAAGTTGTCACTGCCTTCATGAATTCCTGAATTCCCTTTCTTAATGCACAACACTCCATCCTATCAATCTGAATCATCGTGTCTCCTTTAATCCAGAAAACAAGAACAGCAAACAAGGATGCTGGTAAAAAAAAAAGAGAAAAAAAAGCGCTGTTTACTGTAACATTATTTATTGTGTTGTTTATATTTAACACAAAATTACAAATGGGGAAGCGCAGGAAGAATCATAAAGCGACCTACACCAAAATGACACGCTAACTAAACCCGCAGCAAAAGCCCCAGCGCCTCGCCACAACGGGAAACCAAACCTTTAGGGTTGAAGCGCTCTGACCAGTCGAGGCGCAAACAGTCCAGCAGCCAGCGCTCTTCTACGCGTGTATGGAGGAGCAAAACTGCCACAATTAATAAAATGTATATACCAGTGCATAAATAAATACAAAAACAGTTAATATAAATACAAAAATATACAACTTTAAAATGTATGTGGAAACACAACGACCAAATCGAGTGTCCTCCCGTTGATTCTCATCTCCGTCTTCCTCACTTTCCTCAGGTCTTTGGTGACGCTGTGGTTCAGACTGTAAAGATCTGCTAAGAAATCGCCGCCATACTAATCAATAGCAGTGAGCTGGGTGCTGCAGCCAATTGAGGTCACACCCAGAATGCCTTGCGACGTAAACAAAATGGATTTTATCGCTTCTAAGAAATAATTATGTGTTTTTGTCCATGTATTTAGGCAGTTGAGGTATATTCTTGTATTTTTAGACCGATTTTTCAAAGGTCAGGGATTGCTTTGAAGTTTCATGCGTTGGTGATTCAAGTCCTCAATGAAGGATAATTTTTTTAATTGGAAGTTTTCTTGTCATTCAGGTTTTTGCTCTTTGAGTATCACCAGGACATTATTGGGATGGATCATTCATGTAGCAATAAATATAAAACTATCTGAATATTATATAATGTCTGTTATCTCAAAAGTGTGAAGTGTCAGGAGTGTGTTGTTTTTAAAGCGGACACTACTGTCGCTTTCACACACTGTGCTTAAATGTCATTTGCCTGCGCACACGCTGACGCACCTCTTGAGGTTTTGTTCTGACAGGGAGCCAGTTTGAGGGGGATGCTGTTTTTGTTCATGTTTTCGCCGGCGTTTGTTTGTTTCTCTGTTAGCAGCATAAACTCAAAAGATTACCAACGGATGACATTTTCAGGGGATGTTACCAGGAACAGACACAACAATCCAGGATCCAGAGGAGACCCTGGATTATGGATCACTTTGACATTTTCGTTAACATTGCAATCTGGCCGCTGTCTCGTCTTGCTCAATATTTTCTATGTCCAAGAACGACGACTGTCTCCACAGATCTATCTCCACCCAGGCCATCCGTTCATCCTCGACCGCCTGTCTCCCATCTCCATTACGTCTCTCCATATACTCTGCTCTGACCGCACTCTCGCCCCAGACTGTTCCTTTTTTTCCTGCACCCTTATTCGGACTTTGGCTTTATGTGTACCTTCCCTCCCGGCTTGTTTTTTTGGATTTGTCTGCCTGATCGAACTGATTCTCTGTCTGCCCTAGTCTGATTTGCACATCCATCTCCTGGTGTGTATTTGGGTTCTTACCTTCAGTGGCCCTGACAGCAGTCAATGGAGCTTCTACAAAATGTCCTCAATATCTCAGTTGACTGTTGACCAATGTTTATGGAATTTGACACAGTCATGGAGGGTGGGAGCCTATATCTTACCATCAAATTTCATCTGGATCGGATCCAGAATGAGATCAGGAAAAAAGATGACATTTTGTCATTGAAAGTCCATTTAAGGATTAAAAAATCTGTTAAAAAATACACATCAACTCCGATTCAGTTTTACGCTTCGTGGTTGGTGTGTAAAGATACCGAGAGCAATTTAGAACCTTTCGGTGATGATCCAGATCACCATGTGGACGGTGTAGATCCAGTTACGAGGGGAATGAGCTGCTTGGCGGAGGTCTGCGCTCTGATTGGATTGTACTTGTGACAGGGCCATGCAGTTGTAGCGAGTCCAGAGAGAGGCAGTGTTTGATCTTGTGTGATATGCGTGTCTGAGAATGTCGCACATGTGGTCTAACATTAATAACCAAGTCAGACCAGACCATAAATGGTAAATGGACTGCACTTGTATAGGTGGAAAGGCTTTTTCCACCTTTCCGTTGATCAAAGCGCTTTACATTTGGCCTCACACACACACATTCACACTCCAGTGGGCGGCTGCTGCCATGCACGGTGCTGCCAGACCCATGGGATTGGGGTTCAGTGTCTTGCCCAAGGACACTTCGACATCTGGACAGTCAGAGCTGGGATTCGAACCACTGATCACTAGTCGACCCACTCTACCAACTGAGCCACAGCCACCCTCATGATGTGTCACAGGTCTTGTTTTGGTTAACTTGGATCATTATAGAGTAAGATAAATCAATATTTTAGTTCTGTTATGTTGTAATAAACTATACAGGGACTGTTTTCATCTACGCGTGTTCCTGTGTGTGTTAGCTTCAGGTGGTCAGGGCTACAGAGTGACGGCCCAGATGGTCCTGGTATGTTGCTGGCGGACTATGAAGGAAGTGGCCATGCTGTTTGGACAGATCTGTCAGAGCCTGCCTCTGCAATACACCAATGACGGCCTCCACACACACCCTGGACTCGTCACAGAGGCACAGGTGAGATCCACATGTAGCGAACCTCTGTCTTATTGATAGACTTCGAGGACAGGAGCAGTTCTTCTTTTGTTCCAATCAAAGGGTTATAGTGCACTCTTAATGTCCCTTAAGTGTGACTCTATTCAATTCAGTTTAATTTCTATAGCGCCAGATCATAACAGAAAGTTCTCTCAAGGCACTTTACATGTGTCGCAGGGGAAGGATAGAACCCAACTTGTCCCACAAGGCAAGGCAAAACTTCCTTTTATCAGGCAGAATCCTTGGACAGAACCTACGGCTCATAGTGGGCGGCAATCTGTCTTGACCGGTTGGGTTGAGGAGAGAGAGAGAGAGAGAGAGAGCGGTAGAAAGACAGAGACAATGACCGACAATGAAATATGCTTTATCTGGGACTGAAAGGACAGGTCCTGATCAAAGATTACCCCCAGATTCTTGGCAGTGGTGCTGGTGGACACTGAGATGCCATCTAGTTCAACTACAACACTAGAACAAACATTTCTGAGATGCTTTGGCCCAAGAACCAGAACCTCAGTTTTAATTAGATGTAATAACAGGAAGTTCTTGGTCATCCAGGAGTTAATGTCCTTAAGGCACGTCTGAAGTCTAACCGACTGATCGACTTTGTCTGGCTGAACAGGTATAATTGTGTATCGTCTGCATAGCAGTGGAAGTTTATGCTGTGTTTCTTAATAATGTTACCCAAGGGAAGCATACAGCGTGAATAAAATAGGTCCAAGCACTGAACCCTGTGGAACTCCATATTTAACTTCTGTGTACATAGATTTCAGTTTGTACGTGTTCATGATAAATCTTCTATCAGATAAATATGATCTAAACCAGTTCAATGCAGATCCTCTAACACCAACTTGAATGTTTCAGCCTCTGTGACGGAATCTGATGATCTTCTGTGACATAAAATAAATAGCCTGTCTTTACAACAGCATTTAACTACTTAACAGTAGTTCTTTTTAAGCTTTTACAGATAATATTTGTATTTTAAATTCCTTTATTTGTGTCAATAGTTATGTGACATGAAGTCCAACAGGACTGCAATGGAGCAGCTAAGAATGCGTTTGTTGTGCGTTGGTAAAAGCATGTGAATTATTCCTTTATGGCTTCTTGTTGTTGGTGCCTTTTACATCACAGCAAAAAACAGCATCAAACATTATCGGAGTGTTGAAGCTGACTATTTGGGTCGCTGTCACGGACTGAGCAACACACGTAATTACAATGTCCCTCTCCACACGTGGAAGTTTTTCTGGAAAATGGGCACTTTCGCAAACAGGAAGTTGACGTCTAAATAAAGCCACACATACACTCCCTGCTCCACAACAGGAAGCTTTCTCAGTCCTGTTAAACAGTTGCACTGGCAGGAACCTTTGGGCAGAAGCCACGGCCAGGCTGGGCCCAGCTCGGCACCGCAGCGGTCTGAACCCCAGCAGCCACGGGCCGTCTGACCGTGACTGTTGCTGCCATTTTTACCCGAGTGAGGTCAGGCCTGTCCTGGGAGTCCACTCTGGACAACAATGTGACAAGTCATTGGGCTTGGTGCTGCGGTGGTTTACTTACTCCATACTTTTGTGTTTAAGTTAGTCCACGTTAGACCTTCTGGGTCAGTCGAGTTTAATGAGCAGTCATGTAGCCAAAAAATGTCTGACCATGTACTATATTTTTGTTAAACGTATCTTTTCTTATAGTTTCACTTTCTGTTTGATTACCCTGTCGTGTTCTCTGACTCTGTGACACCTGGGTTTGTTCCTGAAATCTAAAACCTGTCAGCCTCTGTTTTAGTTTGGATGTTTTGTCCAACCCTACATCCCCGATGGCCGTTGGCTTCGGTCCCCTTTTTGTCCAGGGTGACTTTAAATCAAGGTCTTGCTGCCCCTCCCTATGCCCTCCGTGCCACCCCAGACTTGGCTTCGGCCTGGCCGCCTCTGTGGTGGCGCTGATCCCACAGCCTTAATGACAGGGCACTTGAGCGCTGCGTCCGCCTCGCCCTGCCGCCTCACCTGCAACGCTCTCATCCGTTTAGGCGCTGCCAGCCCTCGGTATGTGGATGTAAAGTTAAAATAATGCTGCTCACACTGGCACTAACTGGTGGGTTTCACGGACTGTGGTCAACGTGTGGATGTCTCGGCATCCTGATTTGAACACACCGTTGGCGATATTGACACGCCCGTCTCACGGATGACTAGCGGGGTCTCTAGTGTATGGCCGGTTTTAGCTTCATCTGCCTGCCCGAAGAGAAACGGGCTCAAGTCTGGTCAGATGGTCGAGAGCGTTGGGTCAAAGTCTCTACACAACAGCCAAATACTGAACCGATACATTTATTATCAATTTAAAGTTTTTGTTTACTTGATTTACATTTCAGCTTAGTTCTATTCTACGAGCGGGAACTTCTCATGTGAGGGTTCACGGAAGAATACAGTAATTATACACAATATGCAATACTAAAGGTAGTCGGCGACGGTGGCGCAGGTGGTTGAGAGGGTTGTCCTATGATCGGGAGGTTGGTGGTTCGATTCCCTGCTCGGGCACATGTGTCCTTGTAGTGCCACGTCGAATCACCGTAAGTATATTACGCTGCATCACGATACCGTAAACGAGGAGGGGAAGACCACTTCCCCTCGGTAGACCTCGTGGGTGAGGCTGCAGACCTCGTGGGTGAGGCTGCAGACCTCGTGGGTGAGGCTGCAGACCTCGTGGGTGAGGCTGCAGACCTCGTGGGTGAGGCTGCAGACCTCGGGGGTGAGGCTGCAGACCTCGCTCGCTTTCCGTCGTAACAGACCAGCGCGGACGTAAAGTCAAACTGTCGTAAGTTGCACAAGTCGACAGCTACCGGTACCGGTAATATAAATACCTTTTATATTCCACACACACTTTTTATGGACACACCTCCCGCACCCCGGAGGGGAGGCTGTTGGTGGTCTGGGGATATTGATTAGATTGTCAGAAAGACAATTGCACTTAAGATATTTAACAAGGAATTTCAAATAAGGACAACTTCAGTTCTTTAAAACAAATCTTTCCCATGATGGGGGTCCTGAGCATTTCATACTGGATGGTCTCGTATTGAAACCGGGGCACGTGTATTGTTTTGACTTCATTATACTATGATGTAATGTTATCGTCGCTTTAAAACAGAGCGCAGTTTGTCCATGACAGAGTTCTTTTAGCGCTTAGTGGAGTGTTTTCTTTGCACCAGTGTAAATATTCTCTCTCAAACGTTGCGCCTTGGTTTCGGGGTGATGGATGTTGCCCCACACGGCGCTTTGACACTTCACTCATGTCAATAATTGTGCACAGGCCCTTCCCCGTAACTTGGTGACCCCTTGTCTGGATCTCTTACAGGTGGAGGACGTAGGCCTGTACTTCCGTCGACAGCTGCTGCAGTCCCGTCATCGCGGGGCTTTTGAACTGGCTTCTGTGGGATTTGAACGCCTCACTGACATGCTGTGCAGGTCTGTGTGATGCGTGAGGATTCCTTTAGATGTGAAACGAGTCCTCATGTTGCTAATCAGAATCGGTTTATTGCCAATGACGGTTCACAGACTAGGATTTTTTTCTGGTGCAACATGTGACGGTAGCGACAATAATACATGCTAGCTACAGCGCTATGCTGTAGAGCAGCGGCCCCCAGCCTTTTTCCTGCGACCGACTGGTTGCATGGCGGGCAATTTTTTCGAGGAATATGATCTTACTTCAGGGTTCTTGGTCTCTCTGTGCCGAAGCCGTTTTAACCCCTTCACTGCCTCGTTAACGAAGCTAATCAGCTGTTGTAGATAAACCCGTGTTTTAAGTCCGACTCCTGGTTTGTCTTTTCCTCTTAGCAAAGAAGCTCTCCAAATGCTTTTTGCTGTTTGTTTTTTTTAATTTTCGCTAGTTTACGGCTGTTTTTTTTAAGTAACGCATCACGTGACCAAGAAAAGTCACAGGCAAATGTTAGGTTGGAGAAAATCCGGTCGTTTTTCAAAATAAAACACCTTTTCGACGCTAATAATCGATACAACGGAAATGTTAGTTCGTTAGTTAGAAATGTAGTTCTTCTTTCTGTGCGGCCCGGTAACAAGGCCTCATGGACCGGTACCGGGCCGCGGCCCGGTGGTTGGGGACCGCTGCTGTAAAATACACTATGGTAAAAACACGCATGAATACTGAACCCACCACAAAAACAGCAGCATCGAGAGTGGATCCACAGATGTGTATCAGCAGCAGTAAAACCTAACACGGAACGGAGCAGTAAGGTGTCCATGAGACCGGGACGGAATCATTTTCTTCAGCAGGCTGTGGGAGATGTCTTCAGCCTTGTGGGGGATAAGCCACGCCCCTCGCCTTTAAAGCACCCAGAATGATGTTCTCCCGCTCTGTGCTGGTTCCTCTTCTTCACGCTGGGGCACCAGATTTGCGTTTCCCGTCTCCCTTTCAAACGTCCGTGAACGGCGGGTCTTGAACCGGAGACGATGTTTGACGCAGCGTATCGAATAACAACCGATCAGCAGATGCGACCTGATGAATCTGCAGATGCGTTGCTGCTCTGGCCGGTGCATTGTTACCAGCCTTTGTTCAGACGGGCTGCTCTGGCCGGTGCATTGTTACCAGCCTTTGTTCAGACGGGCTGCTCTGGCCGGTGCATTGTTACCGGCCTTTGTTCAGACGGGCTGCTCTGGCCGGTGCATTGTTACCAGCCTTTGTTCAGACGGGCTGCTCTGGCCGGTGCATTGTTACCAGCCTTTGTTCAGACGGGCTGCTCTGGCCGGTGCATTGTTACCAGCCTTTGTTCAGACGGGCTGCTCTGGCCGGTGCATTGTTACCGGCCTTTGTTCAGACGGGCTGCTCTGGCCGGTGCATTGTTACCAGCCTTTGTTCAGACGGGCTGCTCTGGCCGGTGCATTGTTACCAGCCTTTGTTCAGACGGGCTGCTCTGGCCGGTGCATTGTTACCGGCCTTTGTTCAGACGGGCTGCTCTGGCCGGTGCATTGTTACCAGCCTTTGTTCAGACGGGCTGCTCTGGCCGGTGCATTGTTACCAGCCTTTGTTCAGACGGGCTGCTCTGGCCGGTGCATTGTTACCAGCCTTTGTTCAGACGGGCTGCTCTGGCCGGTGCATTGTTACCAGCCTTTGTTCAGACGGGGCTTCTCATGCCTGTTTGTCTTTAAGGAGTGAGAGTCGGGCTTTACAGCAGCTGCCGTCCTGCTGGCTGTCTGAGGTTCTACAGGAGGTGCAGTCCAGCGACCAATTATCCAAACTATGTGCCACCCGGCGAAGCGCTGGGATACCATTCTATGTCCAGGTGAGGGGGGGGGGGGGGGGGCATGATCTTCAAACATACATGCATTCCTAAACAATCTTCTGTTGTGATGTTCTAGATCAGATTTCATTTTAAATCCTCAAGAACAGAAATGATGTAACTGCTAAATAGAAAACGTCCAAACGACAGGCTCCAGTCCCTGATGGTGGTCTGTGTCCCCCCCCCCCACACACACACTGATTTCTGGGAGTATTGTTCCTCCTTTGCTTGTATCCCAAAGTAAAGAAAAAAAGGTGAATTGGTTCCGCTAAATTGCTCATAGGTGTGTGTGGTGTGTGTGAATGACTGTTTCTCTGTGTGTGTGTGTGTGTGTGTGAATGAATGACTGTTTCTCTGTGTGTGTGTGAATGACTGTTTCTCTGTGTGTGTGTGTGTGAATGACTGTTTCTCTGTGTGTGTGTGTGTGTGTGTGTGTGTGAATGACTGTTTCTCTCTGTGTGTGTGTGTGTGTGTGTGTGAATGACTGTTTCTCTGTGTGTGTGTGTGTGTGTGTGAATGAATGACTGTTTCTCTCTGTGTGTGTGTGTGTGTGAATGACTGTTTCTCTGTGTGTGTGTGTGTGTGTGTGAATGAATGACTGTTTCTCTCTGTGTGTGTGTGTGTGTGTGTGTGTGAGTGACTGTTTCTCTCTGTGTGTGTGTGTGTGTGTGAATGACTGTTTCTCTGTGTGTGTGTGTGTGTGTGTGAATGAATGACTGTTTCTCTGTGTGTGTGTGTGTGAATGACTGTTTCTCTGTGTGTGTGTGTGTGTGTGTGTGTGTGTGTGAGTGACTGTTTCTCTCTGTGTGTGTGTGTGTGTGTGAATGACTGTTTCTCTGTGTGTGTGTGTGTGTGTGTGAATGACTGTTTCTCTGTGTGTGTGTGTGTGTGTGAGTGACTGTTTCTCTGTGTGTGACCCTGCAATGAACTGACGGCTCGTCCAGGGTGTGCCCCGCCTCTCGCCCGTTGACTGCTGGGATAGGCTCCGGCAGACCCGGTAACGGGCGGAGCGCTTCGGAAGACGAATGAATGAATGAATGCATGCATGAATGAATGAATGAATGCACATACACGCACATCTATAGATTCTAACCTACATCGATCCGCCACCGCTTATCCGGGGGCCAGGTCGCAGAGGCCACCTCCTACAGCTCTTCCAGGGGGGGATCCCGAGGAGTTCCCAGGCCAGCCAAGAGACATAACGTCTTCAGGGTGTCCAGGGTCTTCCCCGAGGCCCTCCTCCCAGTGGGACATGCACAGAACACCCCCCCAGGGCCCCAGCGGCCTCAGCTGACCACGGTGTGGAGGAGCAGCGGCTCTGCTGAGCTCCTCACCCTGTCTCTGAGGGTGCGTCCAGCCACCCTGCGGGGGGCGCTCATTTCGACCGCTTGTATCCGGGATCTTGTCCGTTCGGCTCAGCTCTTCCTTCACCAGGACAGCCGCTGCACCGATCCGTCTGTCTCAGGCTCCACCCGTCCCTCACTGGTGAACAGGACCCTGAGATACTTTAACTCCCCCCCCCCCCCCCCCCCCCTTGAGGGAAAGACTCTCCACCGACCCAGAGAGGGCAGACCACCTCATTCTGGTCGAGACCCGTGGCCTCGGCTTTGGAGGTGCTGATCCTCGTCCCACTCGCTTCGCACTCGGCTGCAAACCGCCCCAGAACACGCTGGAGGTCCAGACTCGAAGAAGCCAACAGGACAACATCGCCTGCAAAAAAAACCAGAGATGGAATCCTGTGGTCCCCAAACCGGACCCCCTCCGGCCCCCGTCGGGAGGAGGCCTCGGGGAAGACTCGGGACACGCTGGAGAGTCTATGACTTTCGGCTGGCCTGGAAACACCTCGGGCCCCCCCCCCCCTGAAGAGCTGGAGGAGATGCCTGAGGAAAGGGAAGTCTGGAAATCCCTGTTGAACTGTCGCCTCCGCGACCTGGAAGGTGGATAGATGAATAAGCTAAATGTTTTTCACCAACTCAGATACGGGGGGGGGTCGACTTGCGACTTTTTGACGTTGCGACCGCACCCGTCTGTCGTTCCGGTGTCTGTCTATGCGGTGTTTTTCCGACATACGTACGAACACTAACCCGTCTCTGACTGCGTCTCTGCGTTCTGTTTGTGTCTTCTCCTACAGGCTCTGCTCTCCTCGGAGCCCAAGTCGTCCACCTGCAGCCTGCTGAAAGCCACCATGAGACAGCTGATCACGTTAGCCACGCCCTCTGCTGACAGGAGTACCGACAGCGCCACCATCCCTCAGGTCCGACACCAAGTCAGGCTTTCACACTCTTTGTTTATCTGGAGTAGCTCTGGCGACTTGTCTCGGGTGTCCCCTGCCCTTTTTCGCCTGTGATTGCCGGTAGCTGGGGTCGACGCCGGCGTGACCCGTGACCCGTGTTTCGGCTGCACCACGTGGTGAACTGTTTGACTGCTGAAGACGTGTTTTCCGTGTGCCCTTCACGCAGGTCCATGCGCTGAACATCCTGCGGGCGCTCTACAGGGACACGCGCCTGGGAGAGAACGTCGTACCCTTCGTCTCGGACGGAATGCGAGCCGCTGTGCTGGGCTTCACCGCCCCCGTTTGGGCAGTCAGTGTCTACTTCTATGTTTTCATACTGCGTGTACTTTCACCAGATGCAGTGTTAACTATACGTTTACCCCGTATGTCCGTTCCAGACGGTTCAACCTTCACCGTCGAGACTCGGAAATGCTTTCTGTAGCATGATAGTTCAAAGGTTCTACTGGGAAACCCTAACAGAGGGGGGGGGGGGGGGTTTGAAAAACTACTGTATTTAATTTATCCCAAACAAATATAAATAAATACAAATATATAGATGTATACATATATATTATATACTACTACTGTACTTTCGGGTCACCACAGCAAATCTACCTTCTCCACTTCACCCTGTCCTTTGCATCGTCCTCCCCAACACCAGCCACTCTCATGTCCTCCCTCACTACGTCCATGTCTCTTCTCCTGGGTCGTCCTCTAGTCCTGTCCTTTGCATCGTCCTCCCCAACACCAGCCACTCTCATGTCCTCCCTCACTACGTCCATGTCTCTTCTCCTGGGTCGTCCTCTAGTCCTGTCCTTTGCATCGTCCTCCCCAACACCAGCCACTCTCATGTCCTCCCTCACTACGTCCATGTCTCTTCTCCTGGGTCGTCCTCTAGTCCTGTTCCCTGGCAGTTCCATCCTCAGCATCCTTCTACCGATATAGTCCCTGTCTCTCCTCTGGACATGTCCAAACCATCAAAGTCTGGTCTCTCTGACCTTGTCTCCTAAACGTCTAACCTTCACTGTCCGTCTTATTGTCTCATTTCTAATCCTGTTCAACCTGGGGACCAAGGAGAACCTCAGCATCTTCATCTCCTCCACTTCTAGCTCCGCCTCCCGTCTTTTCCTCAGAGACACTGTCTCTAAGCCGTCCATCATGTCTGTCCTCACCACTGTCTCTAAGCCGTCCATCACGTCTGTCCTCACCACTGTCTCCAAGCCGTCCATCATGGCTGTCCTCACCACTGTCTTGTAGACCTGTCCCTTCGTCCTATCACAGAGCACACCTGATACTTTCCCCCCCCCCCCCCCCCGTTCCAGCCTGCCTGCACACGACTCTTCCGATACTGGTTCCCCCTCGATGCTCATCTTCATCGTCCTCTCGGCAGCATTTATTTACGGTGTTCTCTGGAAAATGCCAATCAGGCCGCACGGTCCCAGGGATGTGAGCACAGGCCCCACCCGAGGACGTTGGACCCTCAACCCTGCAAACCTTCTGGCCACTGCTCATATGGATGTTCCATCCTGGAGTAGCTGCAGCTCCTGAGCAACGTCTGTGGGCTGCAGATCCCACCCCATGACCGCCCTAGTGGCCAGGGCAAAACTATCCGAGAGTCTATCAGAAAGGACACGGGGGGGGGGGGGGGGGTGTGACCACCCCCTACTAAACCATTACTTTATAGGGGTTGTCTGGCTAACGGCCTCTCCTTTCCACATGTTATCCGTCCAATTTGCACTATAGCAGATGAAATTGATTCACAATCAGCTTCCTGACTGGACGGGTTGGTTTCACAGGAGTTTCAATGACTTGTAGTTTTATTCTGCTGAGTAGTGTTTGTGGTGGGGGGTGGGGGTTAGGGTTAGGGCGCAGCGTGTGCCTCTGGTTTGTTCTGCTCACACCTTTAATGTCTGATCCAGTTGTTGTCGCTGTCACCTCTCCCTTTGACCTGTCTCCACGTCTGTGGTCACGGCGATTTGAGCTTGCTGACACGGCGTCCTCTCTGTCTTTGCACTCGTCCTAGGTGAGAAACTCATCCACTCTCCTCTTCAGCACGCTGATCACGAGGATCTTTGGCGTGAAGAAAGGAAAGGACGAGCACTCCAAGAAAAACAGGTCTGCTGCGTCTTTCTCTCGTTCGTTGCTGCGCGGTGGCCTTTTGGCGTTTGAGTGACGATGCGCGTCATGATGGAGGCGAGCAGGCGTCAGTCCCGTCAGTCCAATTACAGCGTAAAAGACATTAGGCATGCCGGAACATCTGAGGACCAAATGAATGTGGCCCTCATTATAAAACTCTTTAGAAATATTTAAACAATCAAAAATCAGCATTTTAACTCGACTGCTTTGAATAAAGTATTTTGAATCAGTATGTTTCAGTTAATCACTCGTCTTAACTCTTTCATTGCCAGCCATTTTCAGCTCAGCTATGTGCCGAGTGCCACAGTTTTCCCTCATTTTGTCCTATTTTCAAACCCCACAGAATATTGTTTACTATGACTATGCAAACACCGAATACCGAATGAACGAGTAAAGTCTCTTCCTTCCTCTGGAAAAAGAAAGTGTGTTCCTACCATTTTTTATTATGGAGTTATTGGCTGTTGAAGAGAGGCAGAAGTCAATGTCAGGGTTGCCAGAGAATGTTTGGGTTTAGATGGACGTCAATGACATTGAAAGAGTCCAAATGATGTAGAAACGCGTGTAGAGTACTGGAGTAGAATGAGCGGTTGTATTATAAACAGTTGTTGTTGTAATCCACCAGGGAGCACTGTTGTTGTGTGACTTTGTCCTGGGGAGTTGTGGTGACCCCTCGACTCACACCCGCTGCTGATCATTGGCTGAGGAGTCTCCTCGTCTGTTCTATCAGTCATTGTTGTAAAATGTTGAGCCATACTGCAGTAAAAAGTAAAGCGAACAGCAAATATACATTCCTCTTGTAAATCAACTGATCATATATGATGTAACGAAATCCTATATATAAATATATATAATATTATTACACCAAATGATTACATCTTCATAAAAAACAGTTTAACATCTGCATTTTGTAATAACCAGTGCAATATGTAACAGCTTATCGCAAAATACGGTGTTATTACATAGTAGTGCGAAAATGCATAACAGTGTTATTACGTAATGCAGCGCTATTTCCACTGAGGACAGAATCTACACGAAAAAATCAGAAAATCACATGGTTTGATCTTTAAATATTTTATTTGTATATGTTGTCGCTGCAAATACGTCTTTAAACACCTGAGAAAATCAAAGTTAATATTTGGTACGGAAGCCTTTGTTTTCCTGGAGTTCTTTCCCAGGTTTGCACACCCTGCAGCAGGTATTCTGGTCCACCCCTCCACAGCTCGACATGTCGGGCTGAGCAACACGGAGTTCCAGCTCCCTCTAAAGATTGTCGACTGGACTTGTGTCTGGAGAGAACCTTGATCTGGATCTTGCGGAGCCACTCCCAGGCTATCCTGGTTGCGTGCTTTGGGTCATCGCCATGTTGGAAGACCCAGCCCTGACCCATCTCCGACTGAGGGAAGGAGTTTGTTGCCCATAATCTAGCAACGCGTGGACCCATTCATCCGCTCCGCCCCATACAGTCGTCCTGCCTCCCCCTAAGCGCGATGCTTCACGGGAGGGACGGTGTTCTTGGGATGGTCCTGTGGACCAACATGTTCTATTTTGGTCTCATCTGACGACACGACGTTCTCCCGTGACTCCTCTGGATCATCCAGACGGTCATTGGCGAGCTTCAGACGGGCCTCTTCATGTCCTGACTTAAGCAGGGGAACCTTCCGTGCGACGCAGGCCACCCATGGTAACCTGTGGAACGGTGGTCCCACGCTCTCCAGGGCATTGACCAGCTCCTCCCGTGCGGTTCTGGACGGGTTCCCGACCTTTCTTGGCATCATCGATACCCCTCGAGGGGAGACCTTGCATGGAGCCCCAGTCCGAGGAGCTTGACGGTCATCATTAGCCTCTTCCATTTTCTAAGCGTTGCTCCAACAGCTGATCTTTTTTTCCACCCGGCTGCTTGGCAGGCCTGGTGGACGGTGGCGCAGGTGGTTGAGAGGGTCGTCCTGTGATCGAGAGGTTGGCGGTTCGATTCCCGGCTCAGGCACATGTGTGCGCTGTCATTGTGTCCTTAGGCAAGGCACTTCACCCGCATTCCCTGGGCGCCTGCACACGCGGCGACCGGCAGCAGACTACAGTTAGACTGTAACTGCTGTAAACCAAACTGCCCTCCGAGGGACAAATCAATAAAAAGTATTTGGTATTAGGCCACAGGCCTTAGCATGCTGACTGACTATCGATGGTGAATATGTTAGAATGAGCATTTTATCTATGTCTCCAGAGTTTCACCTTGATCTAGCATGATTCAGAATGTCTGTCTAGTCCAGGAGAAAGCCAAAATAACTTTATTTCAACGTTCCATGACGCTTTAGACTGAGAAGATGTCGTCGTCTCAAAGCAGAATTTCTTTTTTGTCTTTTGTCTGAGGATAGAAATGCTGTTAAACATTATTCAGTTTGTTTAAGAACCCTGAACAATCCCATTTTTTCCCCATTCAGAATGACGGGTCGAGAGTTCTTCACTCGTTTTCCTGCTCTGTATCCATTCCTCCTGCGCCAGCTGGAGGAAGCTGCAACCACAGTGGAAAGGTGAGGAGTGTCTGCACCTGAACTCAACCATTATTGGATCTTTGACATTTTTCATTTTACTCAGATTAGATTACTTAGATGCTTCTTTTTGTATTAAACATGTCAACAACAGTCTCAAACTGTTGCACCTCTACATTGCAATGTCAAAGATTCCCAATTAATTTAACCCACATCTGAGTCCAAGCGATCTAATCACAATAATTAGAACCACTGCCGCAAACCTATTAGCAGCAATAGCTTGTGTCAAAACCCTGCGGCTGTCAAAGTGATGTTGCTATAGCGATCTCAGGCCGGCCGACATCACTCATTAACTAATCGTAATATAGTGAGTTGGTCATGTCCACTGTGTCGTGATTGTCTTCAGACTAAATTATTCTTACCCCACCGTGTAGTCATTGAATCGGCGCTCAGAAACGCTGATGTTCATCACTACTGATCTGATGTTGGAGAGAAGTGATGAGATAAAAAGATCAACCTGATGCAGCAGAGACTGTTAATGGGAGATCTGAAGAAGAACCGGTATCACTAGTAGCTACTCGTACGCATCGTGTTCCTCTTTGGGCTCGTCCCGTCAGGCGTCGCCACAGCAAATCAAAATCAAACCCTCCGCATTTAACCGGGCTTGGAACGGGCTCGGGGGGGTGGGGGGGCATTACCCGTGCTACCTGTGAGGCTGCGTTAACTGCTAATGTGGCTCCTGTTCGAATCGATGGGCCCACAGGAAGCCTTACATTTGGTGACGCTTGCCTGCTCGCTGGTGTTCTTGTTCATGCCCAGTGACGGTGGACGGGTGAGGCTTCACCACAGTCTGTTCTTGCTGCTGCTGGTGCTCAGTCGACTCTACCCTTCCCCCATGGATGGATCGTCGTCTCCTTTGGGCCTCGCTGCTTTCATGCCCTTCATCATTAGGTGGGTGTCAGTGCTACAAACTCGTACATAAACGAAATGATTGTTCCTTATCCCTTTGAGCTCTCACTAAGTGTTCTAATGTATAATCCGCTGTTTACCTCCACACACATTCTATGTGTAAAATATCTGTTGTAAGTAGCAACACATGATTGCAGTTCATGTCCAAATACCTGACTCTAAATATTAACATGTCCTAAGAGTTACAAACGGTTAAGGCCATCTGTTACTCTATGAACACCTCAGCAGTTGCTTCATAGGCACGTGCAAGAAGAACTCTGAGAGTTCAGGCACAGCAGCTGGAGGAGACCATTTAAAGAGAAAACCAGAAAAGAGTTTCTTCATAAAATACATTTCCAACTCACAAAAATCAGAAGAAATATTTGTATTTTAGTGAGGCCCCAGAAATATTCCACATGTGGCTTTGTGGAAATCAGAATACTTTATTAATCCCAGAGGGAAATTCCATTAAGGCATGTACACACACACACACACACACACACACACACACACACACCATTAGGAGGAATGCCATTTACGTAACATTCCCATATATCTGTAATTTATAAGACTCACCTCATCTTGAAAAATAATGCAAAGACGATGAGACACGCTCATGAACATAAATCAGCGTTGGCTGATTGTTGTATTGGACACACACGTCAGCAGCTGTCTAGTTATTAGTGTCTACATTGAGTTTCATTGTGTTCGCTCGTGCTGCCTTTTATCGCAGGGCCACACACAGACAATCATTCTCTCTCACACACACTCACACCTACGGGCAAATGAGTGTAAACAATCCACCTAATTTGCATGTTTTTGGTGTTGGGAGGAAGTCGGAGAACCCAGAGAGAACCCACACAGACACGGGGAGAACATGCAAACTCCTCACAGAAAGGCTGCGAGTCGGATTTGAACCTTTTCCCGCCTTTGTGTACGATCTCGCCGTCGCCTTTGAGCACTTCCGCTCAGTTATGTCGAGAGAGAGCCCAGCCCCCCCACGGAGGAAGCTCATTTCAGCCGCTTGTACCCGTCATCTCGTCCTTTTGGTCACTCCCCAAAGCTCGTGACCACAGGTGGGGGTAGGAACGGAGATCGACCGGTGAACGGAGAGCTTCACCTTTCGGCTCAGCTTCCTCTTCACCGTGACGGATCTGTGAATGTATGGATGTTTTTTGTATGTACCGTAATTCTCGATGTATAAGCCGCTACTTTTTTCTAAAATTTTGAACCTTGCGGTTTATGCAACGACGCCGCAAATTTACGTATATTTTCCCACTTTCGCGAGCTTCCTGTAATATTCTGAACACCGGACTTCCTGCCGCCAAAAAACAGACCAAGTCGCAACATCCGGCGTGATTTGATCTTCCCATCATTCTTATTCCGGCAGTCGTTTTGTCACCTGCATCATGGGAAAGACACGAAGAAATGCGTACGATGCGGCCTTCAAATTGAAGGCGATCGATCTGGCGGTTGTTAAAGGAAATCGAGCGGCTGCACGGGAACTTGGCCTTAACGAGTCGTTGGTGAGACGTTGGAGACAGCAGCGTGAGGAACTGGCTCGGTGCAAAAAGACAACGAAAGCTTTCAGAGGAAAAAAAAGCACGTGGCCCGAACTTGAAAACGAGCTCGAAGACTGGGTCAACACACAGAGAGCAGACGGCCGAGGTGTGTCGACGGTGCAGATCCGACTGAAGGCCAAGACAATTGCCGCCGCAATGAAGTTTGAGGATTTTGGAGGTGGACCATCGTGGTGTCTCAGATTTATGAGACGCAAAGGCCTGTCCATCAGGGCACGGACGAGTCTGTGTCAGCAGCTCCCTTCCGACTACGAGGAAAAGGTGTCGAATTTCCTCAAATTCACTGATGCGAAGATAGCGGAGCATTCCATCGGCCCGCAAAATATTATAAATATGGACGAGGTTCCGCTGACATTTGACCTGCCCCTCACTCGGACCGTCAGCAGGAAAGGTGAATCGTCGGTCACGCTCAAAACAACTGGGCATGAAAAGACGCACTTCACCTGCGTTCTGAGCTGCACGGCATCGGGAGAAAAGCTTCCACCGATGTTGATTTTCAAACGCATCACGATGCCGAAAGAGGAATTCCCGAGAGGAATTGTTGTAAAAGTCAACAAGAAAGGATGGATGACGGAAGGCCTCATGCACGAATGGCGTACGGAGTGTTACGGCAAGCGACCGGGAGGATTCTTTCACACGGACAAGGCTTTGCTCGTGCTGGACAGCATGAGGGCCCACATAACAGATTCCGTTAAAGAAGCGATGAAGAGGACAAATTCTATTCCTGCTGTGATTCCGGGGGGCACAACGAAGTATTTGCAGCCCCTCGACATCAGCATCAATCGCGCATTTAAAGTTGCGCTCCGCGTTCAGTGGGAGGCGTGGATGACAAGTGGGGAGAAATCCTTCACTAAAACGGGGCGCATGAGAAAAGCAACCTATGGCCAGGTCTGCCAGTGGGTCCTGAAGGCATGGAGCGGGATAACGAAATCCACAATCATTAACGGGTTTCGAAAGGCTGGACTGCTGCGTGATGGAGAGGGCAGCTCAGCGGGGAATTTGCCTCCAGATGAGAGTGAGGAGAGCGAGAATGAAGCCGATCCAAAGTCGGAGGAAGCAATTCTGAGGCTATTCAACTCCGACACCGAAGGAGAGGACTTCAATGGTTTCAGTGCGCAGGAGGAGGAAGATAGTGACCAGTGACTTTTTTTGTAGGCTACTGTATACTGCTATTGTTTTTGATTTTGTTACCCGTGTTTCATTAAAGACCTATTTATTTTCGTTACCAGCCGTGTTTCGTTAAAGCCTATTTATTTTCGTTACCAGCCGTGTTTCGTTAAAGCCTATTTATTTTTGTTACCAGCCGTGTTTCGTTAAAGCCTATTTATTTTCTTTACGAGCCGTGTTTCATTAATGACCTATTTATTTTCGTTACCAGCCGTGTTTCGTTAAAGCCTATTTATTTTCGTTACCAGCCGTGTTTCGTTAAAGCCTATTTATTTTTGTTACCAGCCGTGTTTCGTTAAAGCCTATTTATTTTCGTTACGAGCCGTGTTTCATTAATGACCTATTTATTTTTGTTACCAGCCGTGTTTCGTTAAAGCCTATTTATTTTCGTTACGAGCCGTATTTCGTTAAAGCCTATTTATTTTCGTTACGAGCCGTATTTCGTTAAAGCCTATTTATTTTCGTTACGAGCCGTGTTCCATTAAATGTCATTTGTTTCAATGCACTTGCGATGTGCGGCTTATTTTAGTACAAAATATTTATTTTTTTTAATTCAGTGGGTGCGGCTTTTTCACAGGTGCGCATTATAGTTCAGCAATTACGGTATACGTTTTGCTACACGGCGAGTTAATAATCGTACGTGTTTGTTTCTCAGATGTGCTCACTCAGCAGTGTATCGGACCAGAGAGATGGCGGCTCGGGCCCTCGTCCCCTTCGTACTCCTGACCCAGATCCCATCCACCGTTCACACTTTGCTGAAGGAGCTTCCTACAGAGTCCGGACACAAAGTCCAACACAACTACATCCATGGGACTCTGCTGCAGGTCCGTATTTATCCACACATCAAAAGAGATGAATGCACTCGTATTTATATACATACTGCTATTTGCTCAGCTATCCAAACCATTGAATTTAGGTGTTCCAATCACTTTCATGGCCAAAGGTGTATAAAATCAAGTGCACACCTGTAAAGCCTTGAGATAGCTTTCTGCTATGATCTGGCACGATATAAATTTAATTGCATTGAAATGAGCGGATGAAAACGTGTGAACCTAAAAACACAGATTGCCTCTTTTACCCTCGCCGAAGGGGAGGCGAGGGTATTGCAATCGGGTGCGTTTGTTTGTCTGTTTGTCTGTCTGTCTGTTTGTTTGTCTGTCCGAGCGCATAACTCAAAAACTATTAACCCAATCGACTTGAAATGTTTACACAAGCAAGGTTCTGTCCGTGGCTCGGTCCTCCCCGAGAATGGCGTTGATCCGGATCTGGATCCAGATTCTAAAATTATTTTTACATCTGGAATTGTGCCTGTGCTGTAAACTGCCACTTTAAGAGGGAGGGACACGAATGGCATGATGGGAAAAAGAGTCCAGAAGGAGTCTTGTAGTACGTTCTGGAGCAGCAAGCTAGAGCAGGCTTGGCTCCTCTGATCCGGAAGCCCTGTTTACTGTCTCACAAGATCCAATAGTCTATTGGAGGCGGGGTCTGCAATCTCTGATTGTCTTTCTAGTTTTTTTATGTAATATTAGATGTGACTTAACAAATGGGGTCCCCTTGATATTGTCCGTAATAGATTTAGAAAACAGGATGTTTATAAACCACTTAATGTGGTTGTTATATGGAATATTTGCAGTCTAATTTTGTTAGTTTGTTTTATCAATGGACACTGAGTGTAAAAATGGCGTCACAATTCATCTGGTTCTGGGTGAATGGAATACTGAAGGCTGCAAGCAGAGACAATGGATTCGCAAGATTATACACCATACTCAAGGGAACCTCTCACTGAGAGCCACTGTTTGGTTCAGGAGCCGAATTTGTTTACCTTCTTATTTGTGATATTTGTCCTGCCTCCTCGCTTCAGTGATTGGATGATTGGATGATTGGATGAATGGTGACAGTGACAAGTTGGCCAAAGGTGAACATTTCCCACCTGAGCAGCGCTCGGCACAGAAAAGACTCTTGGTGCCTCATCTTGTCGGTGGAGTAATGTAGGTACATTACACGGCACTCCCAGGATAAGGGTCGGCTGAAGTCTCCCAAAAACGCCAACGAGTGGGCCTTAACTTAAGTATGCACTATTCCTGAGGCAAATAAAATATTTCATATAGGTTATTCTTTGTTTTATTTTAATGTACCTGTTTTGTTTTTCATTCCAGTGGCTCCATCCTTGTGAATTCAGTTGTGTTTTAAGATGAGAATCTTTTGTGAATGGACTCCTTGGTGCTGAACTGGCTCAGAAGCCACAGCCATGGACATTCTAGGCGTAACAAAGGCTCCTCGGAGAGTCGAATTATACGTATATAGCCGTGAGGTAGTTTCACAGTGCCTGCCGTAAATGACTGTTTTCATACCTCTGTCTGGCTTTATGTGAAATGCTGTTTGATATGGTTCTTTGTGCATGTCTGACTTGCTGAGCCATGAAATCGTGAACGGTTTTTATTTATTTTTTTAGTGTGTGTGTGTGTGTATGTGGGCAGGCATGTGGTCAGTCTGTGGTTCGAGCAGTGGGAGGGACAGAAGGGCAGGCTGATAACAGAGTCTGAGGGGACCTCAAATCCACCACCACTATTTTTACCAGGCCCAGAGAGGAGTGAGCCTTGTTGCGACACACGCTGAGCGAGAAAGACACACACACACGTCTGACGAGAAAACAAGGCACATATGAAGATATTTTCATATCAAGAACTGACGCACCATGTTATAAGTGAAGCCCTAAAAGAAGCTGAGAAAACTGGCCATGAAAACAAAACCTGAAATTAAATTAAATAAAATGCTTAATTTTAATCTTATTCAAACTGCATATTTTTAATAAGATTAAAGTTAGGAATTCTAACGATTGTACTTTTCTTGGCATTGATTTTGGCCTCTTACCAGGAACATTTGGTTCAACTTTGGTGATGAGCCAGAAGAGATCGGATCACTTTGAATTTGTAAACATTACATTCAATGGAGCTTCGGAATTTGTTCAAGATCTCTGATGATTATTGACCAATGTTTATGGAATTTGACAGTCATGTAAGGGGGGGGGGGGGGGGTTAGGATAAGGGGAATTACCCTGACAGGGGGTTCTCTATCTTACCACCGAATTTGATCTGGTTCGGATCCAGAATGGGCAGACCCACGGGTGTGTACGCTTTCTGTGGGGGACAGTGGGTGTCGCCTGGGTGTGGAGACTGCCAGAAAGGAGAAGGGACAGACCAAGACTCCGTGGCCAGGCTTGGTGCTCTGTGTCGAGCTGGGTTTCCTTCCCTGCACAGCGTAATGAATGGCTTCCTGCTGGTCTGTGGCCACGGCCCCAGCATAAAGAGCACGCCGAGCCCCAGAATACACACCCAGCCAGCCAGCCAGCCAGTGTCCTACCCCATGAACACTCCAAACCACCAGTGCACCTGCTACAAGCTCGCTCAGTCACACACTCTCACAGCATCCACAGTGGACAAAATATATTGTTCCTCAATGGGAAACATATTTCTTTGACAATTAGAAATGTTCTGTCAGCCTAGCATATATTAGGCTTTCTATTATGGGTACTATCAATCTTGTCAGGTCACATGTTTCTCCCAAAGGGGTACAGAGAGAGAGAGATGTCTTTTCAAGAGGCAATGGTAAGTGTATTGTGTGCTTTCTAGAGTTCTGGCATGTAGTCTGTTAGACAACTGGCCTGTCTTCACCGGGGGGACAGGCCTCCCCCTTTAGGAGTCCCTCTGAACAGTAGGTTCTCTTCTGTGAACGTAGGATATGGCAGCTCTCTCAGATTTGTGTTTGTGTGTGTGCAGGTGCTGCTTCTGCTGCGCTGCTTCCGGACTGAATCACACAGACCCCTGCCAGCAGGAAACGGCGTTTGTGAAGCACTGTGTCGTCGCATGTGGCTTGCCTCTCGGTAACCCCAGACACCTACCCGCTCATTAACATGCTAAAGCCTCCCCTTTCACTCTTCAAAATGGTTCACCTACGGATCTATACGTTTCACTCTTTACTCCCGATGTTTATGTCCAGTACATATTTTGCACACACACACACGCACCCTAGGATGAGGCCTGAAGATGGGCACAGATTACCCTGTGGGCCCCGGCTTCTCCCTCCGGTGGTCAGCATATGGCAGATAACACAGATTCAGTGTTTGAAATACGAGGCCTGCTAGTTGTTGGTTACACTGATGAGCCTTTATTAAGATGGCGAGGTGAATTCTTGCTCACCAGAGCATGTCTGTCCCTGTGATCATGCTGCTCTGCAGACCCTGGCGGGCACCTAGATTTGGGAACGCAGGTCAAAGGCGCTCTGTTTTTGGAAACGGAAGGCATCCTCCCCTTCCAGATCTCCTTTACTTCAAATCAGGCCCATTACAAAATGGATTGAATGTCGTGTTTGTCCGGTCTAAGTCTTTTTTTTTTTCTAATTTCAGGAGGATTTTAAAGCTGTAACAATTTTTTTCTGTGTTGCATGTGATCAAAGCAGGCGACGTTTTGATGGAGTACGATCATCATTAAAATTTCTCCGCTGTTTGTATGTGTTATGCAAAAGATTCTCCAAAAAAACAGATTCGCTGAAAAAAAAAAGTGTTCAAGGATTAAATTCTGAATTTTTGGTGAGCTGTCATTGTGTCATAGGTTCATATAGCACAAACTCTGTTCTTGTCTTTTCAGACAGAATGGCTGTGTGGTAACCAGAGGAGCATTTGTGGATGTGTTGGTGTGCCTATGTGGGCTGAAGACCAGTATTCTTGATGGTAGGTAATAACTGGGGGCCGTTCTTTTTTTCTGGTTAAATACGTCCATCTTCCACCGCGTACGACGACCCCCCTCTATCTGTTTTGGTGAAAAACATATTTTTCATTTAACTTATTTATCCATCATCCAAGGCCAGTTCATGGAGTCTCAGCAGGGATTTCCATACTTCCCTGTCCTCAGGCATCTCCCCCAGCTCTTCTGGGGGGATTCCGACTCTTCGCGAGGCGTTCCTATGCCAGCTGAGAGATATTGTCTCTCCAGCGTTTCCTCGGTCTTCCCCGAGGCCTCCCAGTGGGACATGCATGGAAAACCTCCCCAGGGAGGCGTCCAGGGGTCAGATGCCCCAGCTGCCTAAACTCACTCGTCTCGATGTGGAGCAGCAGCAGCTCTACTCCGAGTTCCTCCCTGGTGACTGAGCTCCTCACCCCGTTTCTAAGGGTGTGCCCAGCCACCCTACAGAGGAAAGTCATTTTGACAGCTTGGATCCAGGATCTTGTCCTTTTGGTTATGAACCAAAGCTCATGACCATAGGTGAGAGTAAGAATGTAGATTGACCGGTAAATGAAGAGGTTTGCTTTTTGGCTCAGCTCCTTCTTCGCCACGGCAGACCGATACGATGACTGCAGCCGCTGCACCGATCCGTCTGTCAATCTCACTCACTCGTGAACAAGACCCAAAGATACTCCTTTTGAAATACTCCACATGGGGCAAAGACTCCCCACCGACACGGAGAGGGAGAACCACCTCTTTCTGGTTGACAACAAGACCAGCATGAACAAGACCAGGGATAAAGGGCAGCCCTGCTGGAGTCCACCATGCACCTGGAACAGGTTTGTCTTACTGCCAGCAATGTGAGCCAAGCTGTGACTTCGGTCATACAGGGACCGGACAGCCCTCATCAAAGGGCCCCAGAGCCTCCTAAAGCTCCCCCCACAAGATAGTACAAGGGACACGGTCAAATGACTTCTCCGAATCCACAAAACACATGTAAACCGGTTGAGTGAACTCCCACAAACCCTTGAGAACCCGATGGAGGATGTAGAGTTGGTCCAGTGTTCTATGACCGGAGACAGAAACCGTATTGTTCCTCCTGCATCAGAGGTTTGACTTTCGGTCTGATCCTCCTCTCCAGCACCCTGGAATAGACTTTCCCAAGGAGGTTGAGGAGCGTGATCCCCCTGTAGTTGAAGCACACCCTCCGGTCCCCCTTCTTGAAAAGGGGAACCACCACCCTGGTCAGCCAGTCCAGAGGCACTGTCCCTAACTGCAGTTGAAGTAAGCAGTTTTCCACCTTCAACGTCAACAGTGTTGGCGGTGCACCACTTTCCCCCTGCCAGAATTTCTTCGAGGCTGACCGATAGTCCTCCTCCATGGCCTCGGTTTCTTGCGTCCATAACCACTCGGGCAGTGTTACGCTTGGCCTGCTGGTACCTGTCAGCTTCCTCAAGTCTCACAAGTCAACAAGACTTGATAATACTTCCTTTTCAGCTTGATGACATCCCTTACTTCCGGACTCCACAACCGGGTTCTGTGTTTACTGTCGAGGCAGGCACCAGATACTCTGTGACCACAGCCCCGAGCAGCTTGACAGTCGAGGTGGAGGACATGGTTCACGTGAACTCAATGTCCCCAGCTTCCTCTGGGAACTGGGAGAAATTGAATTGAAGACCGCACTGACAAAGGGCTCTGCTAGACATTCCCAGCAGACCCTTAAAACAAGTTTGGGCCTTCCAAGTCTGGACTCCTACCCTTCCATCGGGGCCAACTCGCCACCAGGTAGTGAGTTGACAACTCTGCCACTCACTTCACCAGAGTGTCCAAGACTCACGGCCAGAGGTCCAATGACACGACCTGGCCTAGTGTGTCAGAATTAGAAGTAGTTTATTGCCATTGTCAGTGAGAGTTCAAAGACTAGGATTTTTTCTCTGTGAAGTCGTGCAACATGTAACAGTAATGACTAAATACGAAAAACATACAAGTACAGAACACATCACAAAAACAGCAGCATCAGGAGTGGATACGCAGATGAGAGTCCGAGACAGAATTATGAACTGTTCATGAGTCTTACAGCCGAGGGGAAGAATCTGTTCTTGTGGCGGGACGTTCTGGTCCGGATGGACCGTAGCCTCCTGCCTGAGGGGAGAGGGTCAAAGAGTCCGTGTGCCACGTGCACATCCCTGTACTTGAACAAGGTGTTCCTTCCCAAAGACTGCAAGAAGGCCAGGTACTCTGCAATGCCTTTTGGTCCGTAGACCGAAACAACACACACCGTTCCCTGACCAGGAGGCACAGGGAAGAGACCCTCTCGTGCACAGCTGTAAATTCCAACACATGGCGGTTGAGCTGTGGAGCTATAAATAAGCCCATGCCAGCTTGAAACCTGACTAACGAATCCCCTGGAATTATTATCATCCATGAGGTGAAAGGTTGTTGCTCCACCACCCTCAGGTGAGCTGTTATGCAGAGATGCATTCAGGTGTGGCTGGGGGTTGTGGATTTTGGGGACAGAGGTCAATACTGCATTGCAAGGTGGCTGATAGATGGTGTCTTAAGCCTCCTCTGTTCAGGGATGGTTTCTCCAGTTTGACAAAAATGGCTTCTTTAACTCTCCTTTCAAACCATCTCTCTTCCCTGGCCCAAAACCTGGACAAAACAAACTGATTCGGCTACTCCTCAATCTGGGGCCCATGACCCACCTTCTTCCTGGACATTTTGCTAGCCTAAAATGGCTCAGGGTAGAAGACAGGGTTAAACAACTCAAAATGGGATTGGCATTTAAAATAGTCAATGCAGCTCTGCCCTCAGTCCCCTCAATCCCTGCATACCTGAATAAACACCTCCACAGATTTAGTGACACCCACAGCCACAACACTAGAGGGAGCTCAAACAACAACCTGATTACCCCCTCCCACAGGACTAACATGGGTAAATCATCTTTTTACAATACTGCCACCTAAGGGTGGAACTGTTTGACTCCTGCCCTCAAAGCATGCAGCTCTTTGGCCTCCTTCAAAACGGCCCTAAAAATACACCTTTCAGGGGGACAGAAACGGAGATAGTCATCACGACTCTCTCCGGATCAACCCCCCCCCCCCCCTCATTTTTTGTCCACCTAAGTTGTAAATATTATGTATTTTTAATTTATTGTTATTTTGCATCTGTGGAGTAATTTCTTTTTATTTTATTGGTATTGTTAAATGTCGATGATTTATGTACGAAGGACTTTCAACGGAAACAAGACCGCAAGGGCTTTTTAGAAATGCTCCTCTTAGACAGGGTGTTTGACTGTACTTGTACTGTAATACATGCTACTGTGTGACTGTACTTGTACTGTAATACATGCTACTGTGTGACTGTACTTGTACTGCTACCATTCTATCTAATACATATATTCATCATCATCATCGTCATTGTGATTTATAGCTATGATGATGAGCTATGCTATGATTTGGCATCAAATTAGGCTGTATGCGGCTCCTCAACTAAAATGTGTTTGACACCCCTGCTCTAATGATTTGGATCGTTTTGTTTCTCTCCTTGACCATGACGGCGGTTTTGTCCCCTACCCCAATCCTAACCATTATGCTATGCGTATTTGCCCATAGACACTCTTTAAGGATTAAGTTCCTCTGTAAACTGCCCATCTCCATGGTAACCTGGTCATCTCTGGAGGAATGTGGTATTTCCAGCTCTTTTGTCAGTCTGTGTTTTGGGTTTGGCCAGATTGAGTTGCACTGTGTGTGTGTGTGTGTGTGTGTGTGTGTGTGTGTGTGTGACTGAGGGTTAAATTACTGTGTTGGCTATGGGAGCTGTGTGTTAATGTTTGTGTGCAGTGTTGGAGGGAGGAGCACAGCTTTAGAACGGCATTCCGTTTCTCTATTGTGGCCCAAGCTCTGGATTATTCTTATATTTCAGAGAAGTGGTTGTGTGTGTGTGTGTGTGTGTGTGAGTGTGAGTGTGTGTGTGTGGTTATTTATATGTTCACTGCTGCCAACGTATGTTCACAGGTGGCTGGTTTGGCACAGCCATGGGCATTTCCAAACAGACTGAGGCAGCCTTTCCTACAAAAGCTAAAATAGAAAGGACCAGACTGACGACTTGAAGCATTGGGAACATTTAAGAGTTCTTAGATGCTGCATTGTTAAATGTAAATGGATGGCAAATGTAAAACAATGGGTGACCTGTTAACCACCTAAGTTCCCTTGTTGCCCCCAGAATGTTAACTAATTGGCTAGGTAAATTAGGAGTAAAAAGTAAGTAAAGTGATAAGTGATGCAATTGTTATCATAGTTTACAGAGAGGTATGGTCATGTTTCTGTATAATCATACATGGCGTCCTGGTAATGTCATTCGGTTCAGATCTGAGCCTTGCTTGGAAGTGAGTTTTCATTTGTGACTTTTGAATAGACGAGCCAAAGATTTAAAAACTCAAGCAATACGTCAGGAAACCCTTCAGTTATTGATGAATAGCAGTGTCTCTTGACAACGTACCGGGTCGGTCGAGGCCCGGGTTAACAACGACCGCCAGCAGCGTTGTTAACCCATGAGACGCTGCTGGAAATGTAATTACTGTGGGTCGAAGACAGAGACGATGATGATGATGAATATATGTATTAGATAGAATGTTAGAGTACAAGTACAGTCACACAGTAGCATGTATTACAGTACAAATAAAGTCAAACATCCTGTCTAAGAGGAGCATTTCAAAAAAGCCCTTGCGGTCTTGTTTCCGTTGAAAGTCCTTCATACATAAATCAGACGAAAAAGAGGAGGAAGATGAGTGCATCAACAGCGAGAGAAGAGGGAATGGAAGAGTTTAGGGCTGAGAGAAGGGACTTGTTGGGAAGATGATGGGAAAAGGCTAGAGAGCTGGTGATGATGATGAGGAGGAGGAAGGTTGATGTGTGTCCAGGAGACCAGGAGGAAAGGAAGCAAGGCTAGAAGCTGAGGAGCAGGATTCAAGTTGTTTATAACGGAGGAGAGGAAAGAGGGATGGAGGAAGAGGAAGGAGGAGTTGGTGCAGAATGTTCTAGAGGAGAATCGAGTGTCGGAGAGACTGATGAGTTTGAAGCTGGAGATTGAGTTAGAAGAGAAGGAGAAGTTCTTACGCTCCACCGGTAGGAGGTGAGTTAGAGGAGAAGGAGAAGTTCTTACGCTCCACAGGTAGGAGGTGAGTTAGAGGAGAAGGAGAAGTTCTTACGCTCCACAGGTAGGAGGTGAGTTAGAGGAGAAGGAGAAGTTCTTACGCTCCACAGGTAGGAGGTGAGTTAGAGGAGAAGGAGAAGTTCTTACGCTCCACAGGTAGGAGGTGAGTTAGAGGAGGAGAAGTTCTGGAGTGACTTGGATGAAGTGGTTCAGAGACTCCCGAGCAGGGAGAGTTGTGATTGGAGCAGACCTCTGAGGGCTGTGCGTAGGTGAAACAATGTGATCAATCGCACTGAGAGACCAGTTCATCAATTCCAGGGTCTCAGCATGTCATAAGAAGCCCCTCAACAGTTTCCTGTTGGCGGGCTGTGCCAGCCCTGACTGTAAGCGTCAATAAAATCTTGCTGTTACTTTCGCCCTTTGGACTGAGGCAGTTTAAACTGTGAACTTCAGACTGGGGGCTTTAGATCCTGGTCTTTAGATTCTGGTCTTTAGATCCTGGTCTTTAGATTCTGGTCTTTAGATCCTGGTCTTTAGATCCTGGTCTTTAGATTCTGGTCTTTAGATTCTGGTCTTTAGATTCTGGTCTTTAGATCCTGGTCTTTAGATTCTGGTCTTTAGATCCTGGTCTTTAGATTCTGGTCTTTAGATCCTGGTCTTTAGATCCTGGTCTTTAGATTCTGGTCTTTAGATTCTGGTCTTTTGATTCTGGTCTTTTGATTCTGGTCTTTAGATCCTGGTCTTTAGATTCTGGTCTTTAGATCCTGGTCTTTAGATTCTGGTCTTTAGATCCTGGTCTTTAGATTCTGGTCTTTAGATCCTGGTCTTTAGATTCTGGTCTTTAGATCCTGGTCTTTAGATTCTGGTCTTTAGATCCTGGTCTTTAGATCCTGGTCTTTAGATTCTGGTCTTTAGATCCTGGTCTTTAGATTCTGGTCTTTAGATCCTGGTCTTTAGATTCTGGTCTTTAGATTCTGGTCTTTAGATTCTGGTCTTTAGATCCTGGTCTTTAGATCCTGGTCTTTAGATTCTGGTCTTGAGACTGGGGAGTGGATTTATTTTTATTTATTTACATAGACACATGTACGGTAATTCTCCAACCCACGATATGAACTGAGCTTTTAGACTGTGGGCTATTGCAGTTTAACTCCCATTGATGTAACTGAGTCTGACTGTAATCATTCGGTTTGATATCATTGATATCTAACCAAAAACTAACACATGTTGACATGAGGAGTGCAGATCGCCAACTCGTCTCCACCAGACATTCCTGAAGCTCTCAGTCGACCTTTGTTTCAGCTTTTATTTTTAAAAACACCTCGCTAAAGATTAAAGTTTGTGTTTGTTTGTGTTTGTGTTACCATCCCAAACTCGCAGCAGCCGTCGAATGAAAGGAAAAGTCATTTCGATAATGACATTGCAAATGTCCTCATCCTGCATTTCCAGAATCTGAAGTCGCTGTTCTACGTCAAGAAGCTTCATCCGTCCTGATGGCCTCTGAACTCTTTACGTGTGACACGTCTCTAACCGCCGCGGCGCCAGGCAGCACCCAGTATCTGCTCAGTCTGGCCCGGCTGGCCCTTGCGGCCAGCGTAGAAGTCCCCGAGCTGTGGGGCGGTGCTGAGGTCACCGGCCAGCTCCTGCGGCGTCTGCTGCAGAGCTCCGACTACGAGGTGAGGCAGCTGGCACTGCAGGGGGTCCTGAGGAGGCTACAGGACGATGAGGAGGGAAAGAAGCTTCAGTGGCTGGATGAGAGCACCCTGTCGACCATAACCAGCCTTTCTCTTCATGAGACACACCCTCAGTGTCTGGCCAAGGTGAGGCAAGACACAAAAACCCTGCTATGCTCCTAATCCATCTGCAGAGGGTCATGTGAGATGCGAATCAGCTTCGGAGGGACACACACGTGTGGTGTATTTTAAAAAAGAAATTGGGCGTGTGTGTCTTTTGTTGTGTCTTCGATGGACACTGTTCAACGGCTAGCTGCTAATGTTTAAAGCTTCTATCCGGTTCAGTGGAGCCTCACTTTTGCCAAGGACACAGCCCTACAAGCCAGTTGCTCATGTCTTGGGTTGTTTTCACACTGTCGCTGTTTGGTCCGCTTTAAACGGACCAGAGTTCGTTTCCTCAGACGTTCCGCTTCATTTGGGCAGGTGTGAAAGCTCGTCCGAACTCTGGTCCGCCTGATGACTTGGGTCTCGGTTCACTTGCAAGGGAGCCCTGGTTCGGTTCGTATGCGGTGTGAAAGCTCACCGGACCAAGCACGGGACCAAATGTACGTCTTGACGCGATACAATGCATCTCGGGTAGGCGAACGAGTACTCTTTCATTTCCTATCCCAAAAATGGACCCGGGTCTGTAATTCATCAGAGAATTAGCAGCTGTCGTTGAACCAGGAGGAATTTCCCTGCCACGGGAGCCGTTTCTTGTTGGAAGCGGTTCTGCTCGCTTACATCAGAGACGCCGTACAGCCGAGATATAACCAACTAATTAAAGTGATATCTCTGCAAACTGTACAAGACGCTGGGATTTCAAAACAACCGTCTTGTAAAGAGGTTTCAAACATTCTGCAATGTCTGACCCATACACCATGTGCTGTCATAGTAGCGGTGGGTTGAAGCGCTGTATAATAACGTTGCTTTGATGCCATCAGATCTATTGATTTCCTAAATGTTTTCTCATGCTAGCTATTTTCAGGATGGGGATCCATTGTGGTTTTTTGAAACTTTTTCGAGTCATCAGACATTCTTGCTCTCTTTCATCTGAGTTTTTATGATTGGATCTGCTTAAGTTGCCAGGAAGCACCAGTGAGATACAGCAGTAGGATGAGCCGCTCTCGGCTGGTGCGACCTTTGTAGTCATGTGTGTCTTTTTATGCTGCATGGGGGTTAATGTTACAGAAATGGATATCTCTAGACCTGACCATGCGTCCTGTGACTTGTGTGTATTTGAGGCTGGAGCCAGGGGACTGTGTTGCATGATGGGAACTCATTAAAGCAGGTCGCAAGGGTCAGAAGCAGCAGAGACAGTCACACAGGTTGGGTTGGAGAGGGCATTTAAATACCTGGCAGACAGACGGGTAAATGAACGATGACAAACCAACAAGCAGTCGCTGGGGCTTCGGTTGTGTTTGTATTCAGTCACGCAGCAAAAACAAAGGAACCCAGTTTGCTTTTAGGATCGTCGTCAGCATCTGAAACAGCTCCCACTGCCTTTTTACTTAACCTCTTAGGCTGTGAAATAAAACTGCTGAATGCAGCTTGTCATGTTCATCTCCTGTAGGTGGAGTTACGTTACATCCAGTTACTGCTTTGGACCATTTCAAATCCATCTCCTACATGGTGGTGCTTTATCGAAATCAAGGAAGTATTGATTGACTGTTAGGACAACAGATTAGAAACCTTACACACACACCGATTTAAGACCCCTGCACCACATGCACCTGCTCGTGCTGCACTCGGCTCCCACTGATCTGTTAAATTCATAACAATAAAAAGGTTTTCATAGTTCTAATAACGTGCAGCGTTGGCGCTTTTAAAGAAATGGCAATCATTGAGATGCAGCAGTGGGCGGGGCACCAAGGTGATGAGATGAGGTTAGCCTGAACAGATATTAGGCGGCATATTTACAAGGGATGATCCGATCCGATCTTGTGATCGGTAATCGGACCCGATCAATAGCTTGCGGACTCGATCGGAATCGGACGTTAGCTCCCGATCAGGACTCGGATATATACGGATCGTTAGTCATTACTTTTGATCAGATCTGGAGTTACGCTGTTACACAGAGTGAGACCTCTCTGCTAGACAGAGATGGTAACGAGTGCAGCGTGACATCACTTCCTGTCTGTGACGCTATTGGCTGAATGCTGGCTAAACACGGAAGCAGCTTGAAGCTTGTCGTGCGAGTGTCCGCGGTGTGGAGGTATTCTGAAGTGGACGACAACAACCTGGCGATTGAGCTGCTGTTAATTTTATTTTAAATAATTGTATTTAATATTTGCCGTCGTACTAGTCCAAGTCCAAAGTGAAAAAAGTGTTTTATTTACGACTTGAATGTTCAAGCGACGCCACAGAAGTGCTCAGTTTAAGAGTTAAATGTTGAAATAAGATGATTAAAATAGAAAATAAGGGACATCCTTGATCCGTTTCTCACTCGTCTTTATTTATATGTATTAAAGAAGTATCGGATCGGGACTCGGTATCGGTTTAAAATCAAATGACTCGGACTCGGGGTCAAAAAAACCTGATCGATACATCCCTAATATTTAGTAACCTGATGAAGAGAGGAATGTGAATGAAAGTTTGAATATACCTGTAACACTTGACATATTTAGGCCCTCGTGAGTGCGCCATCAATTACGTGCACGTACCGTAATGATGAGAGCCGGGCAGCTGTGTGCCCGTGGTCAGAGATGGACCTGACTTGACACATCCTTCTCTGTAGGCAGAGAAGGATGTGTCTGTCTCACTATGTCTGCCTCTCCTTCCTCCTCAGGTCTTCACTGTGCTAAGTGTGACGGACTCCACCAGAAGGTTCCAGTGGAGGGATGGTGTCAAGGTGTTGGCCCAGGAGGAGATCCTGCTCCACCTTCTGGGTGTTGCCAAAAGATCTGCCAGCAGGTAGAAGAAGCCACAAATACAAAATACTCTTCTCTGTCATCCTGAAGTACTTTTTGATTTAAGCCTCTGCCTTTTTTCTGTGCCTCTTGGAGGTACTCTGTCAGGCAGCATAGTCGTGTTCTGCAGAATGCTAACGTCTGGATGCTAGGGCATGTACTGTAGTGACAAATGTAAGTCACGTCTTGCAGCAATGACCTTTACAGTGGTTCCCGACTAACATTGGTAGTCTGAGTGATTTCGCAGGTATTTTTCTTAATGAATGTTTTTTAAACATTGAGTCAAAAACATTCTTCTTCTTTCAAATTCATCCAAACAGTACAAATCTAAAGTGTGCTTCAACTTAACTTGTTAGCGTCCTAAACTGTTGCACCATAATCGGCCAGTGTCAAGTCATTTTATATACGGTAACCAACCACTGCAAAGTTTAGCTAATTGCACGAAACTAAACGCTCACGCTTCTTCATGATCTGGCCGTCACCCCGGGCCTTATCGGGGGGAAACTCGATGTGAGAGTTAACTCCTCCCCCCGGACTTCGAGTCAGTGTAGGTTGCTGGGACTCTTCAGACTCTTCTTCCTCAGTTCTCCCGGGACCTTGATGATCCAGATCCTGTTTCGGGGTAACTCTTGGAATTATGGTTTGATGAAAGGGGTGGAAACAAGGAGCACAAATAAATCCACTGCACACGGTCTGTTCCTCACTTCCTGTCTGTCTAGTCGGTTCCATGTCTCTCCGTGGTGTAGCACGGCCCTCGACGGAGCAGAGTAGGAAATAGAACTTAGTAAAACATAAAAGGCTCTTCTGCCAAGAGGGCAGGCGACGGTCACAATCACATTAGAAAGGAACTTGCATGAAGCTCGAACAATGGCTGACTCCATGAATGTTGTCACTATCGAACACAAATGCAGACAAGTTAGAAAGAAAGGAAGCTACCATTTAAGGTTCACTAAGATGCAAATGATTGTCACTTTTCTTTGTGAGTATTTAGAAGTCCAGGTTGGCTGTCAGATTGTTCGATGATGTGTTTCAGTGTGGAGCTTTACTGCGCTGCCCTGACGCTCGCCTCGCAGCAGGTGCTTCAGATGGTGACGGGCAACCCTCAGGTAAAGCCTCATGTTCACTAAAAATATCTCGGCTGGAGAAACGTGTGTGTTTGCACCTTTGGTTGATGGATATTTAGAGGCCGTCACTCGTTTCTATGAATATTTCTGTCCCCTTTGGTGAAGCTTAATCCGCTCAGACGGCTCTTTCAGTGACACAAATGTCCAGCTACACGTGCAGATTTCATATTGATCAGCTCCCTCACTACGGTGGACTGGACAGAACATCACATGTAGACTGGTTGGGCTCCCATGAACCCTGGAGAAACGTGGCAAAGCGTGTCCTGATCATTCTGCGTGACTTTTAGAAATGCTTCTCTGAACCTAAATGTGCATTTTGTGATCAATCCGTCAACTAGGGTGTGGGTGCTGTGGCTGGTGTGGCGGAGTGGGGGGCGCTGGTGGGCTCGTTCTGCAGTGAACAACAGCCAGTGGAGTTGAAGTTGACCGTCGCCGAGGTTTTGGTCAGCAGTACGGCCGCCGTGCTCAGCAGCCCTCGGCTGCCTCTGGGTGGGTCTCTGAGGAGGGACGCGCGTTTGCCTCCCGGCAATCAAGATAAATACTCGCTTTATGAAACAAAAACACATCATGTATAATGCAGGCCGTAAGTAAACGCACGCGAGTAAACGTGGGTCTGTGTGCGTCAGGTCTGCCCACGACGCTCTCTCTGTGGAGGAGTCTGTTTACGCTGCTCCAGGATGAAGACCAGGAGGTGCGAGATTCCGCTTCTGACTTCATGTCTGCACCAGCTCCTCTGCTCCATGCAGGTACGCTGGCAAGATGTCAAGCCGGTTCCCACACGCAGTCCCATGACCATAATGTAGAATACTTGCACACTATACACGGCCATAATTCCACACATGCACGCACGCATTTGGTCTTCCATGCACATGTTCTATCGAAGCCTTTCTATCAGTTTGGGCTTCAAAAAGCGCTTTGTGTGAGTATCAACATGAGAACCACTTCGTTCAATTTGAGAAAAGTGCAGCAGTTCTTTGCCGTCACACAATTTTCAGTCCCCCAGGGTGAAGGATGTGTGTCCGACTGTGGCCCTGAGAGCTTTCGCTAACCACAGGATAATCAGGAAAACTGCTGAATTATTTTCCTATTTGTGTGCTATACACAGCAGGAATGCAGGAAGCGACGCAGAATGAAGAAATGACACAAAATTGGAAGTCTTGCATCAAATAAACGAGTTCCTTTGTCAGCAACATTGCATTTCTTCTGTGAAATGAAACTGAAGCGTTATGTTGCTATGGTTACAGTAGCATTTAATGAAGTCCTAATGACTGCAATTGGTGCTGTTTTTTTCCATCCATTCATCCTTCCACTGCTAATCCAGAGCCAGGTGGCGTAGGCAAGCGTCTCAGCAGGGATTTCATTCTGAAGAGAATAAACGACCAAAACTAAACAAAGGGCTGTGGAAGGATATTTGTTTTTATCTGACAGGGGTTTGAGTCGGAGGCAGTGCTGAGGCTCTGTGCTCATGTAAAGATGAACTTTAAGACTAAGACGACGACAGAATTTGAGCTCAGCTGTCTACTAAATGCCGAGTCATGTTTCGTGTGTTTACATTGCAATTTGCTGCGTGTCTGCCTACAATTCTATTCTGTGCCATTTAACTCCTCTGTCGGGACAGGGGTCTCTGTGTGTCCTGCAGTTGCCCTGGACTCAGGTGTGGAGCTCCTGTGTCAGCTGTTTGAGGTATGGGGGCGGGTACCAGCGGGTGTCCTTGCCGTGACAGAGTGGTTGCTGGGAGATGAGGACGGCGATGATGGAGGAGCCACAGATGGGCCTTCTCGTCTGGTGAGAATCTGTCATGATAAATCTTCTATGTACACAGAAGTTAAATATGGAGCTCCACAGGGTTCGGTGTTTGGACCTATTTTATTTATGCTATATATCCTCCTGAGACCCAGCCAGTTAGCATGTCCTCTGTAGTGGACATTTGTCCATTTCATTTAGGTAACATTATTAAGGTACTGATTCTTGGCTCAAAAACATCTCAGAAATGCTTGATGTAGTTGAACTAGATGGCATCTCAGTGTCCACCAGCACCACTGCCAAGAATCTGGGTGTAATCTTTGATCAGGACCTGTCCTTTCAGTCCCAGATAAAGCATATTTCAAGGACTGCATTCTTTCACCTTCGGAATATTTCAAAGGTCAGGCACCTACTAACCCGAAAAGATGCAGAAAAAATAGTCCATGCTTTTGTGACTTCCAGACTGGACTACTGCAACTCATTACTGTCCGGCTGCCCAAAAAGGTCTATTAAACATCTCCAGCTGATCCAGAATGCAGCAGCTCGTATTCTGACAGGAACCAGACTGAGAGAACACATTTCCCCTGTTCTGGCGTCTCTGCATTGGCTTCCTGTTAGGGAACGGATTGAATATAAAATCCTTCTACTCACTTTTAAAGCCCTCACTGGCCAGGCCCCTCCTTACCTTACAGAGATGATTATCCCGTATTGCCCCACTAGGACCCTGCGGTCCCAAAATGCTGGCCTGCTGTTGGTTCCAAAGATTTATAATATTATAAAATGTCACCATTGGCATGACCCCTCTCTCTCTCTCGCTCTCTCTCTCTCTCTCCCTCCTTCACAACCCAGCCGGTCAAGTCAGATGGCCGTTCACTATAAGTCTTAGGTTCTGTCCAAGGTGTCTGCCTGTTAGAGGGAAGTTTTTCCTTGCCTCCATCGGAACAAAGTTGGGTTCTGTCTTTCCCTGCTAATCCTGTAAAGTGCCTTGAGATGACTTTCGGTTATGATCTGGCGCTATAGAAATAGAATGTAATTGATGTTATATTGTACGCTACCTTTACAGTGGCATCTGTCTCCTGAAGTAAACTAAATATGTATCCTATTTCTCTCATGACCAGGATGAAGAGGACATGCTGTTCCAGAAAGGGGATCTGAACCTGTGGGCTGAGCCAGTGCAGTGGGTGAAGATGCTTCACAGACACCTTAGCGCCCTCGTCATGACCTTCAAACAGAGTGCAGGGATTGTGGAGCTGGACCAGGCCCATCATATCCACGTGCTTTTAACTCAGGCCCAAGCCAAGGCCTTCCACTCCCAGCAGGCCCTGGACTCCATCCCTGCCCTGCCTCAGTTCTCCTGTCCTATGAAGCATGCCCGGCTGGTTCTGCAGCACCAGAGGGCCACTCTGGCTCTCGATGTGCTGGACGGGCTGAGGTAGGCGAGTCGGCGTCCTCTTTCTACAAGTTTCTTTTCTTCTTTTCTTTTTCTTTTTTTTGTGTTTGATATGTTTATTATTAATTTCACACAGAGAATAACAAACAGAAATACAAACATAATACAAAAAATAAAAATAAAGAAAATAAATAAATAAATAAAAATTAAAGTAAATAATAAATAAATCCCACCCAAACCCACCCCTGTTCACTGTCAATCAAACAACATAGTAAATTTCACATCAATACAAAATAAGACCTATTGTACTTGAGTCAGCACAAATATGCTAGATCGAACAAACGGTCACTCCTGGACCTGCGTAGAAGGTTGGTCAAAAAATATTAGAAAAGGCTTCCATACTTTATAAAATTCTTTTTCAGAACCCCTCAAAACAAATCTGATCTTCTCTAGTTTGAGTTAAAATAATATCTTTAATCCACTGTGACACAGTGGGTGGAGCTGCATCCTTCCACTTAAAAAGAATTAATCGTTGTGCCAGTAGTGTCGAGAAGGCAATTAATTTCTGACCCCCTGCCGGAAGTGAAAAACCTTCAGTGTCAACCCCAAACAAAAATAATAATGGGTTATGTGTTATCCTGATGCTGAATATGGAAGAAAATATATCACAGACACCCCCCCGAAATTGTTGTATCCTGGGACAGAACCAAAACATGTGGATCAAAGTGGCATCTGCCGATTTACATCTTTCACAAGTTGGGTTGATTTGAGGGTAGATCTTAACCAGTTTTGCTTTGCTAAGATGTGCCCTATGTACCACTTTAAACGGAATAAGGCAGTGTCTTGCACACATGGAGGATGAATGAATGTTCCTTAAAATCTTTTCCCAGTCTACGTCAGAAATACCTTTTTGGAGATCCTGTTCCCAGGACCGCTTGATAACAGCCATTGATGTGGAACTCAAGCGTGAAATCAAAACAAGCATTGCAGAAACAGCCTTTTTCTTGATCGGGTTAAAACACATGATCTCATCAAGTGTATCATTTGGAGGTTTAGTAGGGAATCCTGAAATGGAGCCTGAAATAAAATTTCGAATCTGTAAATATCTGAAAAAATAAATTATATTTATTGGTCAACTGTTCAAAAGAGGCAAATGTGTTTTCAATGAATAAGTCTTTTAAAATTGTCAGCCCTCGTCTCTGCCAGCCATAAAATGTAGCATCATGTAACAAAGGTGAAAAACAATAATTAAGTGCAATTGGGCTTTCTAAACTCATCTTCAAAAGACCAAAATGTTTACGAAACAAAGCAAATTTTGATAGAATTATGGACTATGGGATTGTCAGTTGTCCAGCTTTTTGATAATGGAATTAATGCACCAGCAACAGACGACAATGAAACAGAACCAAAAGAGAGCTTTTCCATCTCTACCCATGCAGGTCCGTTGTTGTCATGTTGATGGTGCATCCAGAAAGACAAACATCAATTTGAAGCCCAGTAATAATTCTGAAAATTTGGCAAAGCTAGGCCTCCATCTTGTTTTGATTTCTGCAAATGTTCTTTACGCGTGGCTTCCTACGGTTCCAAAGAAATGATGAAATAATGGAATCCAGTTTCTTGAAATGGGTATTAGGAATGTACACAGGAAGGCTTTGAAACAAGTAGAGATATCTGGGTAATACAGACATCTTAATCACGTTCACTCTTCCAACTAGCGAGAGGGGGAGAGGTAACCATTTTGACAGATCTTGTTGCGTGTTAAGTTGTAATTTGGAAAAGTTTTCTTTAAAGAGATCACAAATTTTTTTAGTCACAGTTATGCCAAGATAGACAAAACTGTGTACAGCAATCTGAAAAGTGTCGAATCTGCGGGTTTGGGGAGCCGCTCATTACAGCCAAAGGGCCGGGATGATGGCTGGATCCTGGAGAAGCTGCTTCAGGCGGGTCGTGGCCTGCTGAGTAACGGCGTTGTCCAGCTGTGAGGGCTGTGAGAGAATCTGCTCCAGCTCCTCCGTCATCTTTAATATGACCATCTAAATCTTCAAACCTTTGACGAAGCCGTTGCCCTTGACATCCTGGGACAGACGGAGGACAGTCTTCCTCAGAACCCCGCTGGGCGTCCCCTCCAGAAGGTCGTGAATGTTCTCGTTGTAGATTTCACAGAAAGAAACCCAAACGGAGAACTTGGTCAGCATTTCCTCGTCCAGACACGGTCTGTCCTCCGCTGCAACGGTCATTCCCGACATGGAGGAGTCTGTCGATGAGACGATACGAGAGTCGTCTTCTATTTGTCCTCCAGCATTTTAGGATGATTCTTAAATACAGCCCCGCCCTCAGGTTTAGCAGGTAATTATAGACGTGCAAAGTAAAAATCAAGACTTGCCTTCCTCTGGAGTCTTCATGGCCGAGGTCAACGCGGTTCTGTTGATCTTCTCACTCTACACAGTAAAGAATGACGACAAACACATTACAGATGCATCATTTACTCCACTCTTTAGGTTACCTGAAGAGGCTTCCTTTATTCCACCAGGTAGGGTACCTCTTCGTTTATTCCACTAGGTAGGGTCCTTTTTAAGTTGCCTGAAGAGGTTCCTCTTCTAAAAAGTCTAAAAAACAACGATATACCTCTATGTAACCCGTCTGTGTTTGTTCCCTCTGCGGTGTGTTCAAGGACCAATATAACTTTAAAATTAAAAAGTGAACCAGTTACTATAATATATCGGCCATTAGGGTCAGCTATGGTTGAAGAAGCATTAAAATGAACCTTCTTGTTAACCAGTATTGCAACGCCTCTAGCTTTACCTGCAAAAGTCGAGTGGAAAAGCGGCCCCACCCAACCACATTTCAAACGTGCATTATCTGCAGTTTTAAGATGAGTTTCTTGAGTAAAGTCTATACCAGCACTCATAAGTTTATCTTTCTACAAGTTTTAATTAGTACAAAGTCCCAATGTTGAAATGAAGTTATCAAGTTAAAGAGAAACTTTCATGAGACCGCAAATTGGCTTTGTGATCTTTTTATTTTCCAACTGTTTTGCCGCATACTCGTTCTTTGTCATCCGTGTTGTTCTCTTTTTTTTTCCTTTCTCCTTTTACCTGTTTGCCGCCGTAGAGGGCTGTGCCACACCGCAGTGAACACGCAACATGGGCAAACACAAAGTGACAAATACATGTTGTTCTCATGGTTGTTACTTTTTAGGATTGATGTTTTAAATTAAAAGTTGTTTTGAAATTATGGAATGTTGTGTTTTCTTTCAAATGAGAGATGTGACATGAATGCCTCCCTTAAAACAGTAAAAATAGACAATAATGATAAAACAGAGTTGATGTGTGGCGCTATAAAAAGAGCGGAGCTGCCGAAGCGCGACAGTTTACGCCCCCCCCCCCCCCCCCCCATATGTACAGCAGCAGTGAGAGTTTCTCTGGTACGTCACCGCCGTTCTGCTAAAAGCTAGTCTTGGACTTCCATGTCTGCACCAGCGCTCTTTTCCCACTGGCTACCCCTCGTCCCTCGTTTCTGTGGAGGACAATCGCTGTAGATTCAGTCTGTCCTCATGCAGCTGGGACACCTCCCTCGGTGGAAGCTGTGTTTCCTCTTACGGTAAAGTGGACACAATGATTTAGAACAATAAAAGCAGCTGTGCGATGAGAGACGTTTCTGTGGACGAGGACATGTCCACCTGGCCTCTCGTCTGTCCTTCTCACCCCTCGCTCTCATTTTAGGGCGGATGGTGGAAGACGTAGAGCCCTGATGCCCGTTGCTATTTTCCATCCCTCCATTTTCTTGCCGCTTCCCCACTTTGCGGCTCACGGGAGTTGCTGGAGCTATTCCCAGCTTGCTATGGGCCGGAGGCGGGGCACACCTCGGATTACTTGCTACTCATTTCTTGTTATTGTTACTCTTTTTCTTTTTTTAACATTTTACTCCTTGCTCCTCCAACCAAATGGTTCAGAATCATGCAACAGAAAGAAGTCAGTCTCTCCCGGGTCTAATATTGAATGCAAAAGACTTGGAAACGAGTTACTTCTGGTTGCAGTTTTTACACCCTCTTGAGCAGATCTGGGCATCGTACGGCCCCAGGGCCGCATACGGCACTTTGGTTGACTCTGACCGGCCCGTGTAAGGTTAATGTTAGAATAATTTATATATTTCCATTGTTAGTTAATTGGAGATTACAAAATAAACACATTTTCTAATTTTACCTCATGCATGGACTAAAACTGCATTGATTTTGTGTCGAAGTTGTTTTTAATTCACGTACGTTCTGGGTGGGAATCTCTGGTCTCTCTCCGATTCGATTTTCGATTCGTATCTCGATGCACTTGTTAAAGCCCAGGAGAGACCAGATTTATCTCACTAAGCAAGAACAAAGAGCTTAAAAGCACCAGATGAGGTGGTTGGACCACAAACGTAGAGGCACCGACTCGCAGTGAACTGGGACACGTTCAGTACGCAGCTCAGTGATGTGCAGCTTTCTGAATAGAACCTTCACACAACTTTCCAGCAGCAGATTAAACCCAATGTCTCAGAGTGAATGTGACTGAACATGTTCACTAATGAGTCACAAATTGTTTTGAGAAATGTAACTGAATAAATGACAGCCTCAATTTGTTATTGCTTAATTATAACATTCTTACCAGCTTGTAAAAAAACGATGCTATTTACTGCTTATTTAAATAAAGAAATCCATTTAATATTATGCATAATTGAGTTCAGCCTTTTGGTCCGGCCCTCCAGAATATTTTCTGTTTCTCGTGTGGCCCATGAAAAGAAAATAACTCTAGTCTCTCTAGTCTCTGCTGCTGGTAGGGGACACGGAGGCTGCTCTCTAGTCTGCTGCTGGTAGGAGACACGGAGGCTGCTCTCTAGTCTCTGCTGCTCTCTAGTCTCTGCTGCTGGTAGGAGACACGGAGGCTGCTCTCTAGTCTCTGCTGCTGGTAGGAGACACGGAGGCTGCTCTCTAGTCTCTGCTGCTCTCTAGTCTCTGCTGCTGGTAGGAGACACGGAGGCTGCTCTCTAGTCTCTGCTGCTGGTAGGAGACATGGAGGCTGCTCTCTAGTCTCTGCTGCTGGTAGGAGACATGGAGGCTGCTCTCTAGTCTCTGCTGCTGGTAGGAGACACGGAGGCTGCTCTCTAGTCTCTGCTGCTCTCTAGTCTCTGCTGCTGGTAGGAGACACGGAGGCTGCTCTCTAGTCTCTGCTGCTGGTAGGAGACACGGAGGCTGCTCTCTAGTCTCTGCTGCTCTCTAGTCTCTGCTGCTGGTAGGAGACACGGAGGCTGCTCTCTAGTCTCTGCTGCTGGTAGGAGACATGGAGGCTGCTCTCTAGTCTCTGCTGCTGGTAGGAGACACACACGCCCATTTTTAAGCACTGAAGAGCGGAGCAGCTTTGGAAAGGGGCCAGAACTACAAATTGAAACCATTCCTCGGTGCTGCCCAGCAGGTGGCGCACAAATCTTTGCCCCTCTTTCCCACCTTTGCCCTCACGGGGGCAGTGTTGGTCCGCCGGTCCAAACGGAGACCAGGACTGATTCTTAGACACTCAAAGATGAATCCAGTGTAAATGTTTGAAGGTCGCGGTGACCTTGAGGTTATTTTACTTCATCTGTTCCTGTTCGTGTGTGAACGATGTTCCATGTGGAATAAGAAGAATGCTGGAACAAGCGGCTCTGCCTGGACACCTGAGCTCATGCTTGTTGTCTGGCCCCATCCAGAGGGCGGGGGGGGGGGTCTTTCCATTACAAGTACACGTTAGCTTCCCAGTGAGGGGGGGTCTGGTAAACATGCCCCCCCCCCCCCCCCCCCCCCCCCTCATGTCCCACCACGCGGCTCAGACGCTCGGTCCTCGTCGACCCAACTTTCGTCAGAGCGCTTCACTGAAAGTGGAAAAAAAGGAAAAGGAAGGGGCGTGGATGAGAGGAAGGAGGGAGGGAGGCGGCCCCCGCCCCGCCCCCCCCCCTCCCCGGCCGGGGGGGTCGCTTCTTATAACGGCGCAGAACAAGCGCGCTCGCACTGTGAAGCTGCCTGGCACGGCGCTCGGGGGATGAAAGCACCGCCCCGCGTCTGTTCCACCCCCCCCCCCCCCCCGCCTCCAGGGAGCCCGCTCGGCCCTCCGTGAGAGAGGAGGCGTCACAAGGTAACGGTGGGGGGGTCAGAGGGGGGGTCGCGTTAACACGTGGTCACCGGAGTTCCGTCGGTAACCGGTTCCTCTCCTCCTCCAGGACGGCAGCACGAACATGAACGCGCTCCGCATCACCGGCATGCTGGACCGGAACGCGGCGGGGGCTCCGGTCACGACCCCCGGCGGCTGCCTCGCTCCGGGATTCTTCCGCAGGAATTCAACCAGCAACAGCGATAACTACGGAAGCCCGAAGGAGAAGCTCCTGGACGAGGAGAACGAGTTCCGCGAGCGCGCGTGCACCGGGCGGGCGGCGCCGCAGCACAAGCCCGCCTCTCAGGTCAGCTCCGCCCGCTACAAGACGGAGCTCTGCCGGCCGTTCGAGGAAAACGGCGCGTGCAAGTACGGGGACAAATGCCAGTTTGCTCATGGGTTCCACGAGCTCCGGAGTTTGTCTCGCCACCCCAAGTACAAGACGGAGCCCTGCCGCACCTTCCACACCATCGGCTTCTGCCCCTACGGGCCCCGGTGTCACTTCATCCACAACGCCGACGAGCGGCGGCCCGTCCGCGGCCACGAGGGGGCGCTGCCGCCGCTCGGCGGGCCCCCCGGGGACCGACCGAGGCTCCAGCACAGCCTGAGCTTCTCCGGCTTCTCGAGCGGCCCCGTGGCGCGGACTCCGCCGCCCTCCGGCGCCTCCTCCTGCGCCTCCGAGTCTCGCTTCTACGAGGAGGTGCTTTCTCCCAGCGCCGTGTCCTCCTGCTTAGACGGCGGCTTCTCTTTCCCTGGGCGGGACTTGGAAGCCTTCCTGGCCCCGCTGGCTCTGCGCGCGGCCGGTGGCCCCCCCACCAGTGCCTACTACGGGAACGCGCCGGGGTTCGAGGCTCCGCCCAGCCCGCCGGACTCGCTCTCCGACCGGGAGAGCTACGCGAGCGGGTCCCTCAGCTCTCCGGGGAGCCTGAGCGGCTCCGAGTCTCCGAGTCTGGAGGCTGGGAGGCGTTTGCCGATCTTCAGCAGGCTGTCCGTTTCCGATGACTGACTGTTTCCCGCGTGGCGTGGATGTCGGGCCGGGGGGGTGAGCGAGGCGCGCCGGAGAGAGAAGGGTTTGGTTTTCGGTGTCTCCGGCTTTTCTTTCCTTCCATGTACCGGTAACATCTGTATTAAAATCTAGATAGCGAGCAGAAGGCGTTCCTTCAGTGCCTTGCCCAAGGGCTCATGGCAGCGTCCCTCCCTTTGCTCCCGCTGGCCCCCCCCCACCATGAATATGCCTTCAGTCTCAGCAGCAGCTCGTCTGTCTGAGCCCCTCTTCCTCCAGATGTGCGAGGGAAACCCTGCGGTTGGTCCGGGGGCTCGTCTTTAAACGGTTTGGTAATATTTAACTTATTTATTATCTTCATTGGTAATTTGTGTCCATGCGGTATTTATCAAGTACGATGAAGCGATAGATCTATATTGTTTAAATTATGATCGCCGTTATTGATCTGGTAAAGGTTGACGTTACGGTCCTTTCACAGTAATATATATTTTATTTCCCCCCCCTTTTTTGCAACTTCACTTTTTATTTTTTATTGTAATTTTTGTGTTTAATCTTAACTTAAGAGTTCGTCTGTGATATTTATTTCGTTCCCTCTGCCTCCTTGTTCGTGTTTGTGCTCCTGAGACCAGGCCGCTGCTCTAGAAAGCATCATCCAGACTTCGGCTCGCTTCGTTGACGCAGATCAGACTCCAGTCATCCGTAGATGAACCAAAAAGTATTGTTTTGGTGTTTCAATGAGGCCGCAGTGTGCCTCATTAAGAAGGTAGCAGTGCCTCGGCGTTCTTAAGGTTAATAAATAAAGTATTTCCCCTCCGTTCTCCTGCAGGTTGAACTGAATGTAGTCCCGACTCTGAAAGGGCGTTTCCATTCAGACCAACCCGATCCTGTCTAAATCTCCATTCCCCGTGTGTTGCTGCAGAGGGTCGTAGAAGAACACATTTGGTAGTACACCGATTGTGTACAATGTACTTTGGACTACTTTATCAGAGATAAAGCTTTTTGAATGTAACGAATATGGACATGGAAGCGGCCTGAGCTGTGATATTTTTGTGGGCGTGCAAGAGGAGCGTGAGCCTGTTAACATCGTACCGTACGGTTTGTGTTTTGCTTTTTTTTTTTTTCTACCAATAAAAGTCATTTAGAAAAACCTTCCGGTTGTGCTTCGTGGCGTGAAGATGCAGCCGCTGTGAGAGCCAGAGTTCTGATCGGAAGCCTGAGGTTGCCATGTTGCTCCCAGATGCTGCAGCAGAGCGCCGCTTTCTAGAGTTAAGGCAGGAGGCGGGGCTTCTACGTGTGCAGACGCCACGGGGAAACGTCAGCGGTTCACTCTGGATCCATCAGAGTGAAGACGTGTTTTAGCCGGGTCTTTATTCTCACGCTCATCAGGCAGCAGATCGGTGTCGAGGGGGACCCGTGGTGGAGGACGCTGCTGTTCTCAGGAGGGTGGACGCTGATACAAACGGAGACTGTCCGTCTAAACCGGCGTTATCTGCAGCTTTAGCGGTTGCTGGGTGGTTCCAGGGCCGTTCTCTCCCAATAGGTTGCATCATCTGACCTCGTGGAGCTCGGAAAAGAAAAATGTTAACGAGTAATTGATGGTAAATGAATTTAAATCCTGTGGTTCCACACAACAGCGTTATTTACAAACACATGAACGATCTGTTATTTTCATAAAAACATATATATACTTTGGCGATGCCGTTGTCAAACGCCGCCGCGTAGCTTTTATTCTGAAGGCCATTCTGTGAAGTTCTCAGTGGCAGCAAAGGACTTGAGAAAGTAAAGCGCCCGTGAGTCACGCGGTAGCCGGAGTTCACGGTGAGATAAGGCCGGCTAGTAAGACGCTGATAAATATTTACTGTGAGCTCCGGATTTCATAACGAACTGTTTATCAGCGCGGAGCAAAGAGGCCGCACGACGAGAAGGACTCGCGAGCGAGGACAGAACGTTTGGAGCAGGGCTAAAGCACGGACGGTTTTAGGCGTTAGCGTGTCAAATAATGAGGTGGGTTGTTTGTGTAACCCCCCCCCCCCCCACTGCAGACAAGGCCTTCTGATCAGACTCCAGCTTTAGCTTGTTTTTGTTCCACACTTAGAATGAACAAGGCAACGGTCAGATGCAGACGAGGCCCTGTTCCGCTTAGCGTCGAGGTCTGAACGGGGAACGTGGATCTCAGGTTACGATCAGGCTCACGGGAGGGAATCAAGTCTGCTGTATATTCAGTGCTCTGTGAGCATTAACCCTTTAATGCCAAACGTATCATATTTGGTACACCTGACCTTTCAGGACTTCCTGCACCCGTTCCAGCCTGCCTGCACACGATTCTTCTCCTCCGTTCCACATTCTCTCCATCACTCTGATTTATCAGTGTTTATCTGGATGCATGTGACTTACGATCTGTGGTTATTGGTCAGACACATCGGTCCTGGCTGAAAGCTCCCAGTCTCTCCTGAACCTGTTCTGGACTCAGTTCACACAAAGATGTCCAGAAAGAAGCGGAAGAATGACGGAGCTACTTCAAAGCTTCGGGTTCTCCTCCTCCGATGATATCCGAAACCTCTATTATACTGGATCACGTTTTATTCACTGTGTGAGTCATTGGCTGACCAGTCACTGATAACCTGTCATAGATCAACCAGTCATGTGACCAGTCACTGACAACCTCATGGCCCCAGGGCCATGATGATGGTCCTGATGATGGTCATAGGTGACCATCATCTACTCTGTCATTACCGAACCTGCGATAATGTCCCCGTTTCCCTCCCCAGTGTGGACAGCCCGACGCCGCGCGTCTCTTCTGTTCGACATTTGTTGAGCAAACGTTGTTTTTATTGATTGATGTGTGGTGACGTTTGCTGAGACCTCTATTCAAGCCGAGGAAGTCACATAAGGCAAAGCTGCGCGTCTTTTGGATTTGGCATTCAGCGATGGCCACAGGCGCTGGCATGGTGGAGACGTGTGAGGCCGATCACCTTCGACCTTCGACCTTCGCTGCTGCTCGCTCCGTGTCATTCTGTCCCTCGTGCGTCCGGTGAGAGTGTTTCCTGCCGTTGCTTCTTGCCACCTGTGAGTGATTCCAATGAGATGCTGTTCTGGCCGTGTCTGTGTGTGTGGGATGGACGAGTTACCTGCCCTGGTTCCTCCAGTCTACTGGCCCTGGGTCCGGGTGGGAGGCAGCAGAGAGGAAGTCACGCGGCTTCTTTCTTCCCCTGCAGACAACAAAGAGAAATGGGAGACGGGTTAATGCAGACGGCTGCGGTGGCATGTCTTTATGGGCGGGACATTCTCCCAAAACGATGAAGACCAGCGGCTCTGTCTGAGGATGCCTCCAGAGTTACGCAGCCTCGTGTGGCAGCATTGGTGAAGTTTCCCTGATGAACTCATTCACTGGCGTTCATGTCGATAGACGCCAATTTGATGCCAATCATGGTCTGACATTGACGTCTAAAAACATCTGTTATATTTTTCAGCGGGGGGGTGCTGGGGGACAGTCTGGCGGACACAAACTGATCCCCTGTAGGTGGCAGCAGTGCTATTTTTGGATGAGAGATCAGCATATGAGAAGAAGACAGGAGGAGACGAGAAGGACGATAGCGTGACTCTGGAAGTCGGGAAAATTCAGGCAGCTCTCCCAGTAGTTTGGAACTTCGGAGAGAAAGAGTCACTGTCACGAGAACAGAAGACAGAGATCGCGGAGAGGGCAGACGGACGGACGGACGGACAAACGGAGATTTGAATCACATTCAATTAAATTCCATCCTTATTGCGCAGGATAACAGAAAGTGATCGTTTTGGTGTTTACAGAGTCACAGAACACACTATTCTGTGGATCTTGAAAGATTGGTATAAATGCTCTAAAACATTGACAGTAGGGGGAGCTCTACTCTGAAAATGGCTGGCAGGCAATGAATTAAAATGACATTTTTATGACAATGTTGGCTGTTAAATTTTGTGTCCCGGATTTTAACTTCTCAAAAAATTTTACCAGACAAATAATTTGTTATCAAATTGATTGATCATGCCTCACTTTGAGAGGTCAGAGTTCACATCCATTGAGCTGCTCAGACATGTAGGATTTGCATGGCCTTATTAAAATAGCTGATGAAGAATTATTTAGAGGAAAATATAAGAGTTATTTATTCTTTGAAAACGACATGCTGGTCAAAAGTTTTCATCCACTCAGTGACGGAAATGTAGGGCTTCGAACGATTTCCTTAAATTGTTCTTTTTCTGGGACAGAATAATTACTTAACATGTTTAATTTTTACATTTGGTAAAGTTTGTATTTATTTGTTTTTCATCAACACAAAACCAACGTCTCTGAACGCGTCTCACCTGGAGCAGAGCCTTTTGGGTATTTCGGCACTTCTTGGCAGAATTGGTGGAGTTCAATACTTGTTGCTTTCCTGACTCTGACTCGATTTGTTTTTTCAGCACAGTCCACAGATTTTCAACAGAACTGAGAAAAGGACTTTGGTAATTCCCAAAGCTGAGGGTCACTCTGCTTTATTCATTCCACGACCAGCTTTGTGTGCTTGGGGTCATTGTCCCGTCGGAACAGTCGGGCTTGTCCTCCTTTTTCGTGATTAATGCAGCAGTTCCGCTGACGGTGAAGCATCACCAGAGCGTAACGCCTGTAGTGCTGCTGGGGTTAAGTAACGCCTCACCTCACCTCATTGTGGCTAAACATCTGACCATAAACCTCCAGAAGGCTTTAAACGGCCTTAAAGGCCCTGTTCTCGGAGGAGAGGCTTCTTTCTTAGACAACAGTTCGTGGGATGCAGAAATCGCTCGGCCGTCGACGCTGACGCTGCAGCTTACTTCTGTCCTGAGAGGCACGGCTTGAGGCGGGCCTCAACCCCTCCTGTGTTCCGGATCTTCCCCCCGCACTCAGCTCATTCCGGTCACCTGTGCTCCCAGACTCACCTGCAGCTAATCCGTCATCGGACTCTCAGCTCAGACACCGCAGCCGTGCCAGATTGTTGTGATTCGTTCCATCATTTCCAGGACTGTATCCTGATACTCACTCCAGTGTACCTGCCCTGCCTGCTTGCCTGGCCCTTCTGCCCTTTCTGCCCCCCTGCCTGTCTTGCTTACTGGGTTTTTGAACCTTGCCTGATTCCTGGGACTCTCCCTTTGCCTGCTGCTCTTCTGATTTGTCTGCTGGTTTGGACTGACTACCTGGTACCGACTAATAAAGCTCAGTGTTCTGGATTTTACCTCGACTGCCGTGCTTTTGGGTTCTCACCTGCTTTTGTCCGTGACACTTCGTTTAGCCTCAATCACGTTTTCCCATAACGTCATCGTATGACTCATCAGCTTTATCCCTCTATAGTTTCTACCACTCTGTGTGTCTCCCTTCTTCTTGAAAATTGGCACCAGAATACTTCTCCTCCATTCGTCTGGTATCTCCTCCCCTCTAGGATTGTATTAAACAACCCCGTTAAAAACTCTACAGCTACGAAGTACATTGGAGACAGTGTCTCTGAGGAAAAGACAGGAGGCGGAGCTAGAAGTGGAGGAGATGAAGATGCTGAGGTTCTTCTTGGGAGTGACCAGGTTGGACAGGATTAGAAATGAGACAATAAGAGGGACAGTGAAGGTTAGACGTTTTGGAGACAAGATCAGAGAGACCAGACTTTGATGGTTTGGACATGTCCAGAGGAGAGACAGGGACTATATCGGTAGAAGGATGCTGAGGATGGAACTGCCAGGGAACAGGACTAGAGGACGACCCAGGAGAAGAGACATGGACGTAGTGAGGGAGGACATGAGAGTGGCTGGTGT
>NC_090903.1:2356360-2508860 GCF_040956055.1 Brachionichthys hirsutus
GAGACACTGGGCATCAGTGAGTAGCAACAACTACCTGCGTGTTTTATCCACACAAAAACACAAAAGCTACTATGACTCAAATTGTGTGAGATGAAAATGTGGTTTGTTACAGTCTGACTACATTTACTGCTTTCTGTTAAATGTAATACTGTTATATCCGAGTTAAGGCGAATGTCAGAGACATGGAAGAGAGGAGACATTGCAAAGACAAATACAATGATGTGTTGCATGTTTCAGTTTGATTTAAATTCAACCACCGTTATTTGACTTTTTTAATAAACAGGCATTATATTAATATATATATATATATATACATATTATGGCATGCCATTCAGGAATTTACTATATATATATATCAAAAGTGAGGTCTGAGAATATGGACAGAACTCCGGATTATATATTTATATATATATTCCAAGATTTTCATATATATATTCCGAGATTTCATATATATATTCCGATATTTCCATAAATATATTCCGAGATTTCCGTGCACCGGAATATATATATGAAAACCTCGGTCTAGTGGTTAGGATTCCGCGCTCTCACTGCCGCGGCCCGGGTTCGAACCAGACTTAGGACTTTCAATGGAAACAAATCCGCAAGGGCTTTATTGTGATGCTCCTCTTAGACAGGATGTTTGACTGTATTTGTACTGTAATACATGCTACTGTTTGACTGTACTTGTACTCTAACATTCTATCTAATAAATATATTCATCATCATCACGGCGCTGCTGCGATCTTGTGTCATTAACAGACGAGGATCACTGAGCGAGTCAGCTCGAAATCTAGTGCCGGAAATCCTCAATAATGAGGAGATAACGAACGCCGTGGTGAATGTGGACATGAGGTGCAAAGAGGTGCATGTTTTGAGGGCAGGAGTCAAACAGTTCCACCCTTGGGGGGCAGTATTGTAAAAATATGATTTACCCATGTTAGTCCTATAGGAGGGGGTAATCAGGTTGTTGTTTGAGCTCCCTCTAGTGTTGTGGCTGTGGGTGTCACTAAATCTGTGGAGGTGTTTATTCAGGTATGCAGGGATTGAGGGGACTGAGGGCAGAGCTGCATTGACTATTTTAAATGCCAATCCCATTTTGAGTTGTTTAACCCTGTCTTCTACCCTGAGCCATTTTAGGCTAGCAAAATGTCCAGGAAGAAGGTGGGTCATGGCCCCACTTCCTTTCCACATTCTCTCCATCACTCTGCTCTGTTGACCCGAGGTACCTGAAGTCCTCTCCCTTCTTTACGTCTATTCCTTGTAGCTTCACTGTCCCCCCTGGGACCTTCTCATGTACACACATGTACTCTGTTTTACTCCTGCTCACCTTCATTCCTCTCTTTTCTAGAGCAGACCTCCACTTCTCTAGATTCTCCTCTTCCTGCTCCCTGCTCTCATGTTCACCTGAGTCGGATGACCTGCGTCTGTGGGCACAAAACCGCACAAACGAGCCAGCTCCCAGCATCTCGATGCAAGCATTAACCCCTCCGTGTCTCTCAGACACGGTGTTGCCTCACAATTCCGTTCAGCCAATGTTCGTTTGGAAATGAAGATATTCTATTTGATCTGCACACCTCGCTCCCATCTCTGGACAGAGGGAGACGCACGCTGTAAGTCAAAAAGACTTGAAAACCCTCTGAAACCCCTGTCGAGGCCCCGGGGCCCCATTACAGTTCATGACTCCATAGAAAGAGTTGTGGTGCTGAACACTGGGTGTCCCTGTATTCTCCACAATGTCCAAAGCGCTCCTTTACAGTAGAGAAGGGCTCTTTTCTATAAATGGTGGCTCAGGACTCAGAGAGGGGGATCTACTTTTTCACAAGCAGCCCTTTTCAATAGGGGCATCTGCAGTCTGTTGCATGCCCCCGGCCCGGCCCGGCCCGGCCCAGCCCCTTCTCCTCTCAGCTCCTTTTTATTACAAACCGGCTTCTAAACAAGGACAAATCAATGGTGAATTCCTCAGCGCCGGGCAGGCGCTGCCCCTTCCAGCAACGCAAAGCTCCCCTCTTCTTCTTTCCAACGCTCCCCTCCCTCTGAGCATTCTATTGCTGCTCCTGACTGACCAAGTCTGTCTCCCCCCCCCCAAAACAAAAACCAGAGGACCTTTTTCTAAGCTACCCTTATTTTGTTCCCCCACCCGCCTCATGTGCAGTTTTCAACTTCTTCCCACTCTCTCTGGGAGAGAAGACGATAATAAAGAATGGAAAAGGGCTAAGGAACAAAGATTAAAAAAAGAACTTTGCACAGAACTGGTGAATGGAATACATTTACAGATTAGACATTGGGAAGGCAACATTTTTGCCGACTGTGAACTTGAATCACATCAAAAACACGATGAACAGCAGCTTCATTATTACCTGTCATGAATGATTTGAAACAGGCTTTCTGGCTGTTTCTGTCTTTTATTCTTATCATCTATCGTTCTGTCCATCTAGGATGTTTTTAGGAGGACACCACAAAGGGATGTGTTTGGTGCCAGGTGTCCTGGGTTGAGGTGGAGAGAGGGTGGAGTAGGTTGCAGAGCTCTATCTCTGGGTGGAGGGAGGGAGAGAGAGTGAATTTACTTGTAATACTTGTTTAACAATCATTGCAAGTGCATAATATAAAGATCATATTCCTCTTTTTTTATTTACTTACCAGCCGGTCCACAAAACAATCGGTGGGGTGGAGTCTGGGGCTCAGCTCCCTCCTCACCATGACGGTGAAGAGAGCGCAGACACAGGGACGCACGCATGTGCACGCACATCTTGTGCACATTTGCCCCTCCTGATGTCAGAAGGGGAGGGATTTCTTCCAGACATGTTTCAGTAGGTGATTACAGACCTACCAAACTACGAAGGATTGACTGGATGGTTTGTTTTGCTGTTTTTGGGTTGATAAGGACCCAAAAACACCAGAGTAGAGTTTTTCATAATATGGGACCTTTAAGTCCAAATTTATTGGTTCTGTTAAAATTCTATTCTGTGGTGGTGGTTTTTATTTTTATTTGGTTTGTGTAAATAACACCTCTTCTGTTAACAAATATAATGAATATTAGAATACCGACTGTTGATATGCGCATAAGAGTTTTAGACACTTTAGAATCATAAAATGAATCATGCCACTTTTTGTCGGTACCACTATGAAGCTGGTCCGCATTAAGGCTTTCAGGCAAAGCCTCGTCCAGTTGAAGGAAGGAACTCTTGACACATGGAAAGACCACATGCACATGCCACTTGGACGTATTGGACACATTTAAGCCAAATTGGACACCTGCAGTAAATAAAGCTCTCACATTCACAGGACCCCCGTCCCACAAGCCTTCTGTCAAGGGCACTTTCATAAGCTTCTTCCCCCCCACTGTAAAGTCCGGGGGATCCAATCATCCACTTCTCTCTGCACATCTGCTGCGCTGGACAGCCAGGCTGGCAGATGAGGGTTGTATTTGGGGCCCCTCCGTCAGGGTTCTTGGCTTTAAAGGCTGTTGGTGGGTGAGTGGGGTGGTGGTGGAGGGGGGGTCTGGATGAAGAGATGCCTAAAAGCAGTGTGCAGACTTCCATGGAGATACAGTCTTCCAGAGTTTACCGCCTCCCAAAAGCATGTGACCTTGCCGCACCATCCCTCTATCCCTCCCCAGGCCCACTGTGTCCTTCTTGTAATGCAAATGTCAGGGGCTGGCAGGCTGATGAGTGTGTGTACGTGCAGTTGTGAGAGTGTGTATCTTCTTCTATGCCTACCCTCTATGGTGGTGCTTTGCTTTACGATGTAAGCTCTCTGCTTTATGACTTTCTCTACATTTTATTAGAGGCTCTGTTCATGCAGACCTGTTGCCTGTCAAATCTGCTGTTAGTGGCAGTGAAATTCCAATCAGCACCTATTAAAGTGTGTGGACAGGCCAGAGTGGTGTCCTGGCCCTGAGCAGTAGGCACCTGGTGCTGTCCATGCTCCCGCATGGACGCCAGGCCAAAAGCTGTTTGCCCAAGTCACGTGGTGCAGAACCAAGTCCTAAATTAGCGATGGATTCCTCGCTCCGGAGCATGCAACGGAATCCTACTGGAAATGCTGGCTGTATGGATAAGCCTGCTCATATATATGTTGGTGTTAAAGACGCCCAATTACACCAGGGAGACCAAGTGTCCCCCTTTGTGCCGAACTGCACAGCGGTTTCATTCATTCATTTCATCATCTTTCCACGTCCCGCCGATTGAGACACCGTCCCGCATTTTGATCAGCAGCTCTAATTTTCAAAAATCAAACCACTAAAGGACAGAAGCTGTGCATTGTTTAAAAATCTGGCTCTTTATGCCATTCAGTAACTTGTGACACACTGCGAAGACACAAACACGAGACTATGGATGTCGCAGTGTGCAGCCGGCGGGCTGATCCTTGCCTCTCATTCCCCTCACATCAGCCCGTGTACCTGGATCAGCCCGTGTACCTGCATCGGCCCGTGTACCCGCATCAGCCCGTGTACCTGGATCAGCCCGTGTACCTGCATCAGCCCGTGTACCTGGATCACCCCGTGTACCTGCCTCGGCCCGTGTACCTGCATCAGCCCGTGTACCTGCATCAGCCCGTGTACCCGCATCAGCCCGTGTACCTGGATCAGCCCGTGTACCTGCATCAGCCCGTGTACCTGGATCACCCCGTGTACCTGCCTCGGCCCGTGTACCTGCATCAGCCCGTGTACCTGCATCAGCCCGTGTACCTGCATCAGCCCGTGTACCTGGATCACCCCGTGTACCTGCCTCGGCCCGTGTACCTGCATCGGCCCGTGTACCTGCATCGGCCCGTGTACCTCCATCAGCCCGTGTACCTGGATCAGCCCGTGTACCTGCCTCAGCCTGTGTACCTGCCCGTGTACCTGCCTCAGCCCGTGTACCTGCATCAGCCCGTGTACCTGCATCAGTCCGTGTACCTGCATCAGCCCGTGTACCTGCCTCAGCCCGTGTACCTGCATCAGCCCGTGTACCTGCATCAGCCCGTGTACCTGCCTCAGCCCGTGTACCTGCCTCAGCCCGTGTACCTGCATCAGCCCGTGTACCTGCCTCAGCCCGTGTACCTGCCTCCTCTCTGACGTACGCTGTGGTTTCTCAACCAGCCCTGTGCTACGCTCACAGCAACAGAGAGGTGCTGTTTGTCTCACACCTATGGCTTCCTCATCGAGCCCACTCTTTAGCGAGTCCGGTTTTCTATTATTTTTTTCATAATTGAACAAGCTGTGAATCTTTCTTGCTGATATTTACTGCACAGGCAGATCTTGACACACAAATCCCTGCATGTCCTGACAGGCCACATCAAAACCTCCTGGAAATAAACACACAGCGACACCTGCCAGGAATGCTTCTTAGTTCTTACATAATCCAATCATGATGGCATCATTCTGCTGTCAGACAGGAAAACCGTCACTGGAAGTCAATCTTGCAGACAAATCTGTAGCCACACATTGTTCAGTAGCCTGGTGACTCATAGCCTCCTCTTTCCTTGCAGCTTTCACCTACAAACATTGAACCAGCATCTGAAAGTTCAAGCACAGTAAACATACTAGTCTTTTTGAAGAAGGTTTAGCAGTATAGCGTTCACGAGGAGAGTCTTCAGCATTACATGAACAACACAATGTGATGTGTTGTATGCTTTAATGCAATGATTCAACACTATTTCCCCATAGCGCTCCGTCCAGGAGTAACACAAGGGTGGACAGAGTACGTCTCGGTCGGAATGGAGACAGCTATGTTTGTTTACGTCCATGAGACATCATAGTTCATCTCTCTGCATTAGACACACACACACAGGCAGATCTCTGAGGCTTTGGTATACAGCCTCTTCTAACAGCAATCACAGACTCCTCTGCAGATGTACACAGTTTGGGTTTTGCTCCAGTCAGCAGAAAGTGCTCCTGACGGTTCTGTTATTCTGTCTCCATGACAGCCTGGACTCTCTTTCACGAGGTGTCATTTAACATTTTGGGTAATGTGACTGACTGTTTCTGATATAGAAGATTTGTCAGGAACCCGGCTGGAGCTTCCTGCTCTCCTCTGCCTGCAACACCTGTCATCAGCTCATCCACGTCACCTGTGTGTGTGTGTGTGTGTGTGTGTACATGTTTTGCAATGTATCTCGGTCTTTAAAGAAAATAAAACATAAACTTTTTACATTTTCCGTGTGATTTTAGGGTTAACTTTACAGTGTGTGTATGTCAATGGTGTTTGGGAGCTCTTTATGGTCGGGGCTGGGAGTGTGTACATCGTTGTAAATGTTTTTCTTCTTTTTTTCCCTCCTTTCTTTCTTTCTCTTTCTTTTTCTTCTAACTTGTCTGCATTCGTGCTCCACAGTGACAACGTACACAGTCTCTGCTAGAGTTCTGTGCTTTTTATTCTTATAGTGATTGTGACCGTCACCTGCCCTCTTGGCAGACTAGCCTATTCATATTTTATTGGTTTTATTACCTGCTTACCGCCGTAGAGGGCTGTGCACACCGCAGTGAACACACAACATGGACAAACACAAAGTGACAAATACACAGTGTTCTGAGAAGAGAGTGCAATGGATTTATTTGTGCTCCTTAATTCTACCCCTTCCATCCAATCATCACCAATAGTTGTCCCAATACACCAGATTCACATCAGCCTCTAGAGGAAAGTCTGGATCACCAAGTTCTCAGGAGATCTGTACTGTAATACATGCTACTGTGTGACTGTACTTGTACTCTAACATTCTATCTAATAAATATATTCATCATATATTCATCATCAGAAGAGGGAGAGCATAGTGAGAGCCACAAACACTGAACCAGCAACCTCCACTGACTCAGAGATCTGTGGGCGGAGTTAACTCTCTAATCGGGTTTTGATTGGTGCTGGAGTGGTGGATCTGGCATGCGTGAAACTTCCACCTAAGAACGGGGCAGCCATCCTGGACCCATCAACGGCAACATGAGCCCCCAGATCACCCCAAGCAGCCACAGCAACCCGAGAACGACCCCTGGGGCCCCCCCAGAGCCACACGCAGAAGAAACGGCCCAGGGCCAGGGAGCGACCCCTGGAGCCCCCCCAGAGCCACACGCAGAAGAACCAACCCAGGGCCAGGGAGCGACCCCCGGGGCCCCCCCAGAGCCACACGCAGAAGAACCAGCCCAGGGCCAGGGAGCAACCCCCGGGGCCCCCCCAGAGCCACACGCAGAAGAACCAGCCCAGGGCCAGGGAGCAACCCCCGGGGCCCCCCCAGAGCCACACGCAGAAGAACCAGCCCAGGGCCCGGGAACGACAGTTTCAGACACAGCCGACAAAACCAAGGCCAGCGCAGCGACACGGGGCACAGCGGGCCGGCCCGGCCCCCCACCAGCACCCAACACCACGCCCCCCCACAACCGCCCACCCCCCTCCTGGCACCCTACAGGCCTACACCCATCCTACTCACCTCAGCTCACGAGTGGCCCATAGACTGAAGCCCAAATCTTCCCTTACCTCCATCTTGTCTTCCTTTAGTCCCTTCGCCCATCTTTCTTTTCATTCTTTGTCTTTTTCCACATACTTTTCTTTTTTCCAGTGTTTGTTCCTTTTTTCACTTTGGTTTTTCTTGCACCCACGATGAGTTGGTGACACGTCAGGGGTGTACCCCGCCTCTCGTCCGTGGCCAGCTGGGATAGGCTCCAACTACACCTGTGACCCACAATGCAGTTAAGGCGGCTGCAGGTGCGACCGATGAGTCATCTCATCTGACAGTTGATGGATGGATGGATTCTGTAGGCAACAAGTTGTTAATGAGCTTTTAAAAAAGTTTGTTGTGGTCTTATTCACGTCAACAATCTGGATCACTGCTGCTTCTTTCATCCCGTACATACCCGAGTTCTTAGTGTCAGTGATTCTGTACCTACAGACGAGTGGCTTGTGAGGACAGCGGGTCTGTTGTCCTGGTCGCTGGTGTCGGGAGATGAAGCCTCATGCATACTGATGCTGTTTGAACTTCTCTCAAAGTGATTATTTATGCACAGCTAGACCTGCTTGTCCCACCCAGGATTAACTTCATCAAAATTCAAAAGGGCATGTAGGCAGGCGAAACGCACACACACACACACACACGCACACAAACACGTGCACACGATTGTGTGTTTCCTTGGCCCAGTGCCTTGCTTTCATCCAGAGACCCAGTCTCAGTGGTTTAAGGACAATGTACTACAAAGCCCCATGGAGCCTTCACACTAATGTCTCCATGGTGATGCCAAAGGGATCACCACTGTGTGTGTGTGGGTGTGTGGAAAGCACAAGATAGATGACTCGGCTATCTGTGGAGACATGCTATGCTCTGAGACCGTATTGCTGTCTCTCTGTATGTCACTTTTTTGTGATTATAATTTTTTCTTTTCTTTTTCTGTACAGAGAAAGGGGGGAAGAAGGGAGTCAGCACATACAAAAGGTAAACAGAAATGCAGTACATACATGTATTTATTCATTTTAAAAGGATCCCCATTAGTTGATACTGTGGCATCAGCTAGTCTTCCTGGGGTCTAATTAATATTAGACATGCAATGAAAGGTCATCTATTGGGTGATGATTTTAGACGGTGTCCAATATATTCTATTAACAATTTTGAATTGAGTCAGTCTAGTACTGATATTTCTTGACATATATTTAAGGCTACATAAAATATCATCCCACTGGGATTTATCCTTTTCCAATGTTTTTTAAGCGCAGTAGTGGAGCTAATATTCTCCAATAGTAACACATACTAAAATGACACTTCATGCCCTTTTCCCAAACGTGACAGACTTAATGTCGACATTTCGTCCTTTGGAGGAGGGGAGTGGTCTTTCAAAAGCGTTTTTAGTAGATTATAAATTTGTATATGGCAGTACTGATTTTCATGAAGTTTAAATTCATCAATTACTGTAATTGATTAAAGGGGACATATTAAAACAATACATTTCCCATGTTTCTACCAACCCAAAAACTGCTAAATTGAACCATCTAGTCAATCCTGCGTACTTTGCATAGTTCTGCAATCAAGTATTGAAACATGTCTGGCAGCACTCTCTCCACGTTGTGACGTCACAATGCAAAATAAGTTTATACAAAATCCTAACAAATGGAAATTATTTTTGAAATTTTAATCTCATGTTTCTGACAGCAAAATAAATGATATAAAGCTAACCTGCCATTGTAGTCGGGGTTCCCTTTAAGACTTCGTCTACTTGTTTCGCTGGGAGGGAGATCTTTTTTATTCACGTACACTTCTACAGTGTTGTAGGGAATTTACTTGTCTGTCATTGCCACGGTATATGGGTGCGTCTTTAATGTCCGGTCTTACTGTCGGACTAACTTTGGTAGTTGTGCTAAATGTCTGTGCTCTAGATGGATTAGCAAGATGGGGCTGTGAGCTATGGGGCTGTTGGCTGGCTAAGACGACCAGCTATGGACTTGCCTACCTGACTCCCCATTTCACCAATAAGTTTACGTAACTGGTGTGTGGTGTTTTCATTCAGATGTGTGGGTGTTGAACTCCGCAGTACATGTCAATGGGTAACACCATGTGACTCAAACAGCATTTTAGGAGGATTCAGATTCAGATTCAGATTCAGACAACTTTATTTATCCCAAGGGGCAATTCAGAGTAGGCCCTGGAGGTTCATTTCCAAATGTAAATAAACTTCTCCCTCTACCATCAGGTTTATGCGCCTTATTTCGAACGGTAAATGAACTGAAAAGTACCACAAAATAATGGCTGACTTGAAATAAAATTCACAATTGGCAAGTTCTTTTCGCTGTTACTGTAATATAGGAGCTGTATGATTCACTCATATGCTTAAAACCTCTCAAAATGGCGACAAATACAGAAGCTAACAGGATCCACTTGAAGACCGAAATGGACTCCGGGCGTCAGGAGCACAGCAGAACCTCGGCGACCAGCGGCGGCTAATCAAGGGATCCGGGTCATGGCACCAGTTTTATGTAGCGTGTGTCAAATGATCGCCATGTCCAGAGAGAGACACAGGACGCAAGATTCTGGAAACTGCAGATTTTATGCCAGGACAAGCCCTTTAAAACAGCGGCAGGAGGCGTGAGTAAGTGACAACAACCGTACAGCTCCCAGAACGCAGGCTGCTCATCTCAACTCAGGCAAGTTGGAACGGGTGAAGAAAAGTATCAGGTGTGCTATGTGATAGGAGAGAGGAAAAGACAGGAGGCGGAGCTAGAAGTGGAGGAGATGAAGATGCTGAGGTTCTCCTTGGGAGTGACCAGGTTGGACAGGATTAGAAATGAGACAATAAGAGGGACAGTGAAGGTTAGACGTTTTGGAGACGAGGTCAGAGAGACCAGACTTTGATGGTTTGGACAAGTTCCAGAGGAGATGAACGTAGCGAGGGAGGACATGAGAGTGGCTGGTGTTGGGGAGGACGATGCAAAGGACAGGGAGAAGTGGAGAACGCTGATTTGCTTTGGCGACCCCAGACTGGACAAGCAGAAAGTACAGCAGTAGTAGTAGTAGTAGTATTATCTGTATATTTTGCAATGTGACAGTCTCTGTGAACTCCTCCATGTCTTTGTGGTCGCCATGGGAAGCTGCTTGCTTGAAAATCTCCCAATCTGTTGTTTTAAAGCAGTCCTTGAGAGAAAAGGTGCCCCCCCCCCCCCTCAGGCCACACCCGGTACTTACCTTTGTGTGGGCCCAAAGGTTCTCACTCTAGGTCTGTATGCAAGTCTCATCATGAAATGTGATCTGAGAGGCCGAGGGGGTTGCCTTGCATGCCCCCTTGCTCCAATGTGTTGCCTCCTCTGGGTGGGATTTGATTTGGGTAGTGAGGCCTTTCGGTTTAGGTGCTTGACATCACCAGCTTAATGAGGAGGCCATCTGGATGCACTGTTTGTAATTCATTGATGGCCTGGTAGAGTTCATTTCGTGCCACTCTTTGATGAGGGGGTAATGTACAAAACAACAACCGCTCAGCAAGCGTATGGCTCAACACAGGAGAGCCAAGTCCTCAGGACAGGACTCAGCAGTCCACCTGCACCTGAAAGACACAGGACAGCGTCCCTCATTTCCGTCCCAAACCGCTCTGCCGGAAACGCTCTAAACTAGCGAGCACGCGCGCTACCATGGTAACCGCGAGGGACGTCTCAGCACACACAAAAACATTTTTGCCAATTTTTGCCGGAACATTACCACAAAAAAGTAACTTTATCCACTCTGCTCTTCTTCTTCGACTCATGCAGGAGAGAGGGAAAGGGTGTCTCTACCCCCCCCCCCCCACACACACACACTGTTTGTTATTTTGACCAAAGACTGGCTCAGATATTTCATATAAGTGTCTGAGAAATGCGTTAACTTGTGGAAAAAGGGTAGAATATGGGACCTTTAATCCTCCTCTGTTCAGAGATGGTTTCTACAGTTTAACATAAATGTCTTCTTTAACTCCTCTCATTAAATGTGCAGTCCATCTTTTAAAGTCTTCTCTATCACAGCAAACACGTACGCATCATCTACAGGTAGTCATGGGATGTGCAGTCGCACACAGCTCCTCAGAGGTAAACACACACTGGAGGGGTCTGGTGTTACTCCTGCTCCCGCTCCACGGAGCTGCTTCTGTGACCCCAGCCCTCATTCCTCTGGAGCCACATCAAGGAGGCCCGGCTTCCCAGCAAACACCGCCGGGTCCCACCAACCTAGAGAGCAGCAGGGGAGCCGTTCACCCCGCAGCAGTGTGGTTCACCAAAGCCAGTGTGTGCCGATGGAATGGAATCTGTGGCCGGCTGTCTCACGTGCTTTTTATGCAACTCTGGAGAGGAGAGAATAAAGAGGAGAAAATGTAGAAGGCCAGCGACAGGGTGAAACCAACCACTCACAATACTCGAGCCCCGCCCTACGAGCACCACGGAGGCACCAGAGTAAACGTAAAGTGTGGTTTGAAGAGTGGGAGATGAATCTGGGATCGTCGGTAGAGACCAGCAGGATGTTTTTCTCACAGCTGGACTGTAGCTGTTGGTTCAAAAAGTAGTGTGTTTGTGTGTGACCTGTCTGACAGGAATGTTGTCTCCTCGTGTTCGGTATTCGACTGCCCCCTAGTGGTGACGAGTTGCCCTCCTGTGCTGCTGCCCAGTAAGAGGAAAGGTATCCAACCACACAGGCATTTCTCTATTTCCCTTTTCTGTTGAGTAAGTAAGAACGAAAGTGAGCAGAGGGATCTGAACATTTCTGTTCAACAACAGTAACTCTGACGCCATTTGTCACTTTACTGTGGGACCCTTAAAGTCTGCAACATGAATTAATTGTCAGAACACCCTAATATTTTGTAAAATACGGTTTTAATGGAACCTTCTGACAAATTTGTCCAAAAAAACAAAACAAAAAAACCCATACATTTTAATATAAGTGTTCTGATTTATGTAATTTTTGCAAAATCCGGAAAAAAAGAAAACTTCTGAAGTAGAAGTCTCAAAATCCTGACGGGCCAATAAAGGGTTAAAAACTGAAACTGTAGGAAACAGCTGGACTCAGCTTACTTTACGAGCCGGTGTCGTTTTGATAGATTTAATTTTTTCTTTGAAAGACCCCCTCCCTCCAATAGTGTGTGTGTGTGTGGGGGGGGGGGGGGGGGGGTTAACCAGTGAGAGGTTTTTAGTCAGTTTGTCCGAATTCATGGGTGAAACAGAGCTAATAATGTAAATGTTCTTCACACACACACACACACAGTGCATGCACGTAACAGTAAAGTGCATGCCTATTGTAATTGTTATTGTTGTAACTTAGGCTTGAAGCCAGTCTCACCTATGGCCCCCGAAGGGGTTCCGCAAAGCTTACCGTACGGGGATCTTCGGATCCCCGTCATTGCAATGAGCATAACTTTAACATCATCTTTCCCTACGAACAGCGCTAACATGTATTAGCATTAATCGACACGTGTGCATGTTGAACGTAGACCTAACTACAGCTGCTCTTCTCTGTCGTGCTGTAAATCTGGAGGTCAGGACCTCTGGATTTAAATGGCTGAAAGAAGTTGTGTTCCATTAAATTCATATGATTTTTACTTTGAACTTAAACACATCAGAATCAGAATCAGAATCAGGATCAGGATCAGAATCAGAATCAGAATCAGAATCAGAATCAGAATCAGAATCAGAAGTGGTTTATTGTCAGTGAGGGTTCACAGACTAGGAATGTTTCTCGGTGAAGTCGTGCTACATGTAACAGTAATGACTAAATACACAAAACTAGTGTAATCACGCAGTGCAAATAGAACAGTGCAAGTTATCGGTTATGAATGTTCAGAGACATTAATTATTGTTCATGAGTCTTACAGCCGAGGGGAAGAAGCTGTTCTTGTGGCGGGAGGTTCTGGTCCGGATGGACCGTAGCCTCCTGCCTGAGGGGAGAGGGTCAAAGAGACCATGTCCAGGGTGGGAAGGGTCGGCTGTGATCCGACCTGCACTCCGAGTCCTGGAGACATACAGGTCCTGGAGCGATGGCAGCTTGCAGCCGATCACCTTCTCCGCAGCACGTACAATGCGCTGCATTTTACATTCCATATTTACAAATGTTACTCAGATAAGGATGTCTCCTTTCAATGTGTCCATCTGTGAACATTAACATACCTGGATGCACTTTGACCCTTACATGTGTGCGATGCCAACGGTACAGGGTGCCACAAAAACAACTGCTCGTTCAAACAGTGGACAACAGCGACATCTAGTGGTTGGATATTCACACGTTCTTTCATACGTGTTCTCAACATATTATGAAGTTGACATAGTTCTGTTTTGTTTAAGGTGATTTAAGCAATTAATTAGTCGAATTGTTAAAATTAGCCTCTTAGTAACTTTTCGAAGCAAAAAGTAAATAAAATAGGGGTGTTACTTTGAATTTGTTATACTGTATATGAAAATATGTATATTATGACTTGCATACATGACTTGTAGCAGTTTAAAATGATTGTTAGAAATCATGTGTATTTAACTGTGAATGGATATCAGTCCATGCAGGATCATTTGTTAAAGTTACAGAGTATTTAGTGTAGGTGTATTATTGCTGTCGGCAACGGGCCAGTTCGATCGCGTTGACAAATTTGTGACGTGATGTTGTGGTTTTTATGTTGGAAACGGAAAAAGAAGCTTTAAAGAATAATGAATTAAAAATCTGCTCCAGGTGAGGCTCGAACTCACAACCTCGGCATTGCTCTACATTGTACTGTCTTATAAGTACCGCGCGCTAACCGATTGCGCCACTGGAGCCCGCGCAGAGTAGCCGTCACTGAGCTATATGACGGTTGCCGTGGAATGATGACGTCATCACCGTTACGTTTGGATTAATCGGAGATCCGAGTTTACTCACTCCGAGATGGAAAACTTCTGAGTAGTATTCGGTTAAGAGTTCAATCAACTGTTCACTTTGTGCGTGCTCAGCAAAACCACCACGATAAAAAGCCGACATCGATTCACCATGGCAACCATTATTATAACTAAATAGAGAGATGAACTTCACCCCACTGGAGAGAACTTATGCAAGCTTTTGGCGAATTATTCATAATTTCTCATAGGCCACAGGACACTGTTATTAACATTTACATTGTCATCATTATTAAATAAAAATAATAATAATTGTAGAGTGACAGAGAATGTGGACAGGAAGTGAAGAATCGTGTGCAAGCAGGCTGGCCCATGAGTTTTATACGAATTTTTTATTTATTCAATAAATGCTATCTCAAGAATTTATTTCAAATTTTTGATTGTTAAAAATGCTGAAAAAAAGGTATTTTTTTTTATTTTTTTCATAGAAGCCACTTTTTTCAGTAAATAAGCCACCCAGTCCAAATGGAATTTGACCACGTTTGTGGTAGTACGTAGTAGCATACGTAGTCTCCCTCTGTGCTGCTGCGGGGCAATTTTTAATCTCTAACTTTACTGCTTCTGGACAGTAGTCCCTCGTTTATCGCGGGGGTTACGTTCTAAAAATAACCCACAATAGGCGAAATCCGCGAAGTAGTCAGCTTTATTGTGACAATTATTATACATGTTTTAAGGATGTAAACCCCCTCACCTTACACTTTAAAGCCAAAAGGGCTCCACCCCTGCGCCCTCTAATTGGCTCTCTCATTATTGCTTGGAATGTTTCTGGTCCCTTTCTTGAATGCTATTGGACACGTGAGCCCTCAACCGGTGCGTTTTTTTCTTCAGTCACAAAGTTTCAGTGAGAGTCCAGATGTTTAGCAAGTTAGAGAACAGCGTTAAAACATGCCCCAAATATCTAAAGACACGTAGCTCATTCATTGTCCCAACCGCTTAATCCGTTATCGGGTCGCGGGCCAAGCTGGAGCCGATCCCAGCAGTCAATGGGCGAGAGACACGTAGCTGTTATATTTATTCAGCCTGTTCTGTTTTGTGTGTGATGATGAATGATGAATATATTTATTAGATAGAATGATTGGGTACAAGTACAGTCACACAGTAGCATGTATTACAGTACAAGTACAGTCAAACATCCTGTCTAAGAGGAGCATTTCTTGCGGTCTTGTTTCCGTTGAAAGTCCTTCGTACATAAATCATCAACATTTAACAATACAAATTTAACAATACAAGTAAAAACCAAAACCAATATTAAATTACTCAATTGATGTAAAATAACAATAAAATAAAATAAATTACACCACAGATGCAAAATGACAATAAATTACAATAAATTACAAAGACAACGTAGGTGGACAAAAAAAGGGGGGGGGGGGGTTGATCCGGAGAGAGTCGTGATGACTATCTCCGTTTCTGCCCCCCTGAAAGGTGTATATTTAGGGCCGTTTTGAAGGAGGCCAAAGAGGTGCATGTTTTGAGGGCAGGAGTCAAACAGTTCCACCCTTGGGTGGCAGTATTGTAAAAAGATGATTTACCCATGTTAGTCCTGTAGGAGGGGGTAATCAGGCTGTTGTTTGAGCTCCCTCTAGTGTTGTGGCTGTGGGTGTCACTAAATCTGTGGAGGTGTTTATTCAGGTATGCAGGGATTGAGGGGACTGAGGGCAGAGCTGCATTGACTATTTTAAATGCCAATCCCATTTTGAGTTGTTTAACCCTGTCTTCTACCCTGAGCCATTTTAGGCTAGCAAAATGTCCAGGAAGAAGGTGGGTCATGGGCCCCAGATTGAGGAGTAGCCGCGTGTGCCATGCATGACACGCGCGTCTTCGGTTGCTGACCCCTGCTCTAAGGCTACAACTATTAATGTTAACACACACCTTCTTCCTGTCAAGAAAAACCCAACAGATTGGCTCAGGATTGGACTTTATTTCAGCTGTACATGACTTTTCAAGGGGCGGCTCGGTGGCGCAGTGGCGAGCACTGTTGCCTCACAGCGAGATGGTCGCGGGTTCGTCCCCGGCTTGTGGCCATTCTGTGAGGAGTTTGCAGGTTCTCCCCGTGTCTGCGTGGGTTCTCTCCGGGTTCTCCCGCCTCCAGAGACATGCAGCCTAGGCTGATTGGTGACACTAAATTGCCCGTAGGTGTGAGTGTGTGGCTGGTTGTCTGTCTCTGTGTTGCCCTGCGATGAACTGGCGGCTTGTCCAGGGTGTCCCCCGCCTCTTGCCCGTTGACTGCTGGGATTGGCTCCAGCTTGGCCCGCGACCCGATAGCGGAATAAGCGGTTAGAAAATGAAATGAAATGACTTTTCAATTTTCATTTAATCTTACAGAATGTGTTTGTGAACTTCCAAATTATTTGTTGCTGATTGAACTTTTTTTATTTTGAGCCCTTAAAGATGTAGGAAAAAAAACAACAGTAAATCTTTGACAGACTGAAGTTTTCAAAAGCAGCATCTGTAGTAGAACATCTCTGGACAGAGGTCAGCCAGTACGTTTTCTGAGCAGAAGATTTGCTCCTGTAAATACAGAAAAACAAAATGTCAGAGACACAAGAAGGAAATGAAACCGAATGTCTGAAAGAATGAAAGAAGGTGGGACTTCTCCGGAGAGTTGAGCTACACTCAAACCTGTCCTTTTCATTGTATGGCTGGAGAAAGACTCTTTCCTTGTCTTGTTTTTCTGAATATAATGTAAGACAGTCACATTGCTGTTGTTTCTATTGATATCTCATGCTTGTAACTTGAACAACAATGTAAATATGGACAACATTTCTTTAATCCGATCAGCGTTCAGAGTAAAATTGTGATCCGATGCGCCGTGTTCACGTACCCTAAAAATCAGATCCGATTAGGATTTGCGTGTTCATGCATCACACTTTTGATCGGAACAGAATATTCTGACATGCGCAGTTTGACCAAAAGCACCGGAAATGGTAGAAGAAGAAGCGTAGCGTAGCAACTTCCGCTGTAAACAAATCATCGCTCCGCGCTTTTCTGCGTGAAACGTCAGCGTTATTTCGCTCGTTTTCCCCGTTTGCGCTTTTAGTTTCCTCCTTTAGGGTCTCCGGAAACATGTTTGTCTCAGATATTGACCAGTTCTGTCTTAGTTCTGTCTTCCGCCCGCCGTGCTTTTCGCTCGCTCTGCTTCAGCTAGCTTCCGGCAATAGCAGTAGCGCTGTTAGCTGACGTCACAGACATGCGCAGTAAGGACGACTTGTACCGATACATCGGAATAAGTGTTTTCATGCGCCCTGACCGGGTCACAAATCGGTATAAACCACCTGGATCGGGTTAGACTATTCCGGTTAAGGTGTGTCCATGAAGCATTTTTATTCCGGACAGGATTTTAACCGGGTTAAATGTGTCCATGTCAACGCACCCATGAGTATTAAGTGAAGTGTCATAGGTAACATCTACATTTTTAAATGCTACAACACTAACTTCCCGATAGCAATCACCTATCAATCATCTCCTTGAAGAACTACAACTTAAACCAAGTAGTTTCAGTTTCAGTCAGTGAAGGACTTTTCACTGCTGTTTAAAAGGTGCACTATAGAGACGGTGAGATACGACACACAGCCAGGTTCACAAAGCACAAACACTCTTCTTGATACACACTTGTGATGCACCTGACTTTGGGATGTTTAGCTGACAAGAGGGAGTCACTCTAGTCTAAATGCACCAAAGAAGCCCCTTGGTTTGGGTACATTGGGTGGCAGTAAGAAAATGTTCTTCTTTAATTATCAATAAAAAAAACACTTTTGACAATTGAGCACAGAAGAGGAAGACTTGCCTGCAATCTCCTCTTTTTCTGCTGCAGTATAGACTTCATCACTGTCTTCCTCCTTGTTCAGTTCACCTGACAGCCAGAAAACATGTTAGTCATTCATCATCTATCTATCTATCTATCTATCTATCTATCATCTATCATCACGGCTGACCTGCATCAGCATGAATTTGCACAAAGATGAAGGAGCACAGCAGCAACAACAGGAGCATCTGCTTCATCTTGACTGTGGAGGATGTAGAGACACAAAGGAACAATGTTAGATCGTAAACACATTTGAGACCTGCCAGCCTCATGGTCAGAATGAACCTGGGATTATGTCCGTGAGGAACGTGGTTATGTTCACAAAACACTAAAAAAAGGAATCCTTGAAACTGATGCATCTAAACAACACAAGAGACGACTAAAGGAAACGGTCACCAGTGAAGCTGAGTGTTTAGAACACTCTCCACCAAGTACTGACCTGTATTTATGAACGCTCGTCAAAGTGACCAGGGAAGAAAGCCGTCCTGCCTGAATCAAGGTTTCACTGCAGTAGAATGTGACAGTCCGTCAGTTCCTCTCAATAAATACTTGCTGATCTCACCCTTTGGGGGGGAGGAGTGTGAGGAAGGTTCCAGAGACTGTCCTGGAAATAATAATTTGTGCAATTAAAACCAAATGAGCACAAAACTGTCAACGAAGAAAGTTTCCATGAAGGATGAATAGCTTTGACGTGTTAGAGCGATGATGTGCCTGTAGCATCCTAATGTCCCAGTTTGAGAGGAATAAAGTAAATATCTCCTATTAAATGCACCTTGTCAACAAATGTGGTGCAGTACTAAAGGTCAGCTAGTTCATTAAAATCACATTGTCATCCGCATAAAACACTTTGATCAAAATTGTTAATGGATATGATGAATAACAGGGGTCTCGAGACAGACCCCTGGAGTACGCCGGTCGCCGGATATATGATGGTAAAACCTCCTGCTTGTAAAAGGGAAATCTACATGATCAGAAAACTGAAATCATCCAGCAGTTTGTTCTGACAGTAATCTAAGTCCTAATTCACGATCCATGGTGTTGATGAGTCAATAAATAGAAATAATAATAATAAATAGAGCTGTATATTGTCGCTTGTTTAAAGGTCCCATATTATACCCTTTTCAACAAGTTAACGCAGTTCCCAAACACTTATATGAAATATCTGAGCCAGTCTTTGGTCAAAATAACAAACGGATGCTGCAGGACAGCGTCCCTCATTTCTGTCTCAAACAGATGCTGCAGGACAGCGTCCCTCATTCCTGTCTCAAACAGATGCTGCAGGACAGCGTCCCTCATTCCTGTCTCAAACAGGTGCTGCAGGACAGCGTCCCTCGTTTCTGTCTCAAACAGATGCTGCAGGACAGCGTCCCTCATTCCTGTCTCAAACAGATGCTGCAGGACAGCGTCCCTCATTTCTGTCTCAAACAGACGCTGCAGGACAGCGTCCCTCTTTTCTGTCTCAAACAGATGCTGCAGGACAGCGTCCCTCTTTTCTGTCTCAAACAGATGCTGCAGGACAGCGTCCCTCATTTCTGTCTCAAACAGATGCTGCAGGACAGCGTCCCTCGTTTCTGTCTCAAACAGATGCTGCAGGACAGCGTCCCTCATTTCTGTCTCAAACAGATGCTGCAGGACAGCGTCCCTCATTTCTGTCTCAAACAGATGCTGCAGGACAGCGTCCCTCTTTTCTGTCTCAAACCGCTCTGCCAGAAACGCTATAAACCCAGAAGCAAGTACGTTCATAGCGAACACGCGTGCAGCAGCGCTACTATGGTAAACCGTGAGGGACGTTTCAGCACACAATAATACATTTATAGATAGATAGATAGATCGATCGATAGATGTATGTTTGCCATTTTCCCACTGAGAGTACTGGTTTGACTGTTTTTGAACGCAGATCGACCCCCTATCAATCAGCGTTTGTCCCTTTCCCAGTGAGCAGAACGTCGTATATAAGTCGGACTTCCTCTGATCGCTGCCTCGTAGCGAACCGGCTTTCTAGTCGCCGGTTCGTGCATTCGCAAAGGAGTCTAATAAAACAATTTCTTTTAGAATTAAAGATTTGTCGGCGAGCCAGATGCAGCCATCAAAAGATCCACATCCGGCTCCCGAGCCATAGGTTCCTGACCCCTGCTGTAGAGCGTGGACCCGCAGAACGCAGACGCATGTACGCATGTGCACGCACATCTTGTGCACGTTTGCCCCGCCTGACGTCACGAGGGCCGCGATTTCTTCCAGACTCGTTTCAGCAGGTGGAAGAAACCTACGAAGGACTGACTGGATGGTTTGTTTTGCTGTTTTTGGGTTGATCAGGACCCAAAATCACCAGAATAGTGGAGAAACATGGTAAAAGTGACTTTTTCATAATATGGGACCTTAAATCAGTCACAACTGCATTACTCCTTCAAGGCTTCTGCAGCAATACTAGTGTTTTCTGAAACCTGCGTGAACAGTAAAATATTATCAGTAGATAAAAGCTCTTTTCATTCACACCGGACCGTTTGGAGACGGATTGATGTTGTTTCAGACCGTCAGGGAAGGACAAAGTCAGATTTCTACATCAGAGGAAATCATTAGTGTCAAAAGAAAGATTCAAGCAGTCAAATCAGCTGATAGCTCACAAACAAAGCTCTGGAATGTCAGGACCTGTGGAATTTGTTTTTAAATTAAAGGCCTGAGTTCTTTATAGACTTCAGACATATTGGAGATCTTTTTAGCTCTCAGAGTGAAACTAAATTGATGAGTAATCATTGCATGACTATCAGGTAAAAACGTGATGTTGACAGATATCAAACGAGAAACCCGACCCGAGTCACGGAAATGATTGTTCAAACAACGTCTTGCTGTTTCTGTTGACTGTCCTTTTTAAGTGGACAATGACTGGAATTAATGACGTAAAACCTCAGAGGAAGATCAGAGCCGGTCTTAAAAAGTTAAATGTGTAAAGAAGCACAAACGAGAACGTTGACGTCGTGTTTCCCGTACTCTTCAAAGTTTCCATTTCACATATTGTATAAATGAGAAGGTCCCAGGGGGGACAGTGAAGCTACAAGGAATAGACGTAAAGAAGGGAGAGGACTTCAGGTACCTCGGGTCAACAGTGCAGAGTGATGGAGAGAACGTGGAAAGGAGGTGAAGAATCGTGTGCAGGCAGGCTGGAACGGGGGAGGAAAGTATCAGGTGTGCTCTGTGATAGGACGAAGGGACAGGTCTACAAGACAGTGGTGAGGACAGCATGATGGACGGCTTAGAGACAGTGGTGAGGACAGCATGATGGACGGCTTAGAGACAGTGGTGAGGACAGCCATGATGGACGGCTTAGAGACAGTGGTGAGGACAGCCATGATGGACGGCTCAGAGACAGTGGTGAGGACAGCCATGATGGACGGCTTAGAGACAGTGGTGAGGACAGCCATGATGGACGGCTTAGAGACAGTGGTGAGGACAGCCATGATGGACGGCTCAGAGACAGTGGTGAGGACAGCATGATGGACGGCTCAGAGACAGTGGTGAGGACAGCCATGATGGACGACTTAGAGACAGTGGTGAGGACAGCCATGATGGACGGCTTAGAGACAGTGGTGAGGACAGCCATGATGGACGGCTTAGAGACAGTGGTGAGGACAGCCATGATGGACGGCTTAGAGACAGTGGTGAGGACAGCCATGATGGACGGCTCAGAGACAGTGGTGAGGACAGCCATGATGGACGGCTCAGACAGTGGTGAGGACAGCCATGATGGACGGCTTAGAGACAGTGGTGAGGACAGCCATGATGGACGGCTTAGAGACAGTGGTGAGGACAGCCATGATGGACGGCTCAGACAGTGGTGAGGACAGCCATGATGGACGGCTTAGAGACAGTGGTGAGGACAGCCATGATGGACGGCTTAGAGACAGTGGCTCTGAGCTAAAGACAGGAGGCGGAGCTAGAAGTGGAGGAGATGAAGATGCTGAGGTTCTCCTTGGGAGTGACCAGGTTGGACAAGATTAGAAATGAGGCAATAAGAGGGACAGTGAAGGTTAGATGTTTTGGAGACAAGGTCAGAGAGACCAGACTTTGATGGTTTGGACATGTCCAGAGGAGAGACAGGGACTATATCGGTAGAAGGATGCTGAGGATGGAACTGCCAGGGAACAGGACTAGAGGACGACCCAGGAGAAGAGACATGGACGTAGTGAGGGAGGACATGAGAGTGGCTGGTGTTGGGGAGGACGATGCAAAGGACAGGACTAGAGGACGACCCAGGAGAAGAGACATGGACGTAGTGAGGGAGGACATGAGAGTGGAAGGTGTCGGGGAGGACGATGCAAAGGACAGGGTGAAGTGGAGAACGTTGATTTGCTGTGGCGAGGGGACAAGAAAAAAGTACAGTAGTAGTAGTATTGCAGTAGTAGTAGTAATAATAATAATACATTTTATTTATATAGCGCTTTTTTGGAAACTCAAAGTCGCTTTACAGAGTACATAAGATAAAAACAGTAAAGTAATACAGACAATAAAAAGTGAACATGGTTTAAAATTCAATAAAATGTAAAAAGTACAATTATACAGTAAAAGCAATGTCAAACAGATATGTTTTAAGATGTTTTTTGAATGTATTTAGATCCGGGCAGGCTCGTAGCGGTTGTGGTAACGTGTTCCAGAGTGTGGGGGCAGCAATGGAGAAGGCTCTGTCACCCCAGGTTAGGAGCTTGGTCCTACAGGGGAGGGACAGGAGGTTGGCGTCTGCGGAGCGGAGGGAACGAGATGGGGTGTGATGATGGAGCAGATCTGTGAGGTAGGGGGGGGGGGGAGATTATGGAGCGCTTTGAAAGTGATGAGGAGGACTTTGAACTGTATTTGTTGGGGGACCGGGAGCCAGTGAAGGTTTTTAAGGACCTGGGTGATGTGTTCACGGGAGAGGGTGTGGGTGAGGAGGCAAGCAGCAGAGTTTTGGATGTATTGCCGTTTATGTAGTGTTTTTGATGGTGTACCATAGAGAGTACTACTGCAGTAGTCCATTCTGGAAGTGATGAAGGCATGGATCAGGGTTTCGGCGGCGGAGAAGGTGAGTGATGGACGGAGGCGAGCTCTGTTCTTGAGATGAAAGAATGCAGTCCGGGTTATTTGTCTTACATGTGTCGAATCGAGGAGGATGAGTGGGGACGGAGTGAGGGGGGTGTTCTCCATGTTGAGGCAAAACTGTTGGGTGGATTTTGTGATATTTTTGGAACCAATGAGGATAATGTCTGTTTTGTAGCCGTTCAGTTTGAGAAAATTGTATTTCATCCAAGTTTTGATGTCGGTTAAGCAGCTGGTGAGTGTGGAATGGACCTTGGAATCTATGGAATTAGTAGTAGTAGTAGTAGTACAGTAATAGTAGTATTGCAGCAGTAGTAGTAGTAGTACAGTAGTAGTAGTCGTATGGCATTGAATGAAATAACTAAGAGCAAATATATACATCCACTGAACAGAATAAACATATAAACACGTCGCTTGTTTACAGTCTCAACTCTCGCTCCACGCCGCTCCAGGCTGGCGGCGACGCTTCCCGTGTTCAGCCGGGTCGCGTTGGTGGTCATGCAGCCGGATCCGTCGCCCCCGTGGTTTGTGTTCCCAAAGAAAAACACCCTCTCAGAAATCAACAAAAAGGACTTCAGACTGGAACAGTGATGAGGGACGGTCCACAATGTCCAGTCCCCTCGTCTCACCAGCGTCTTTCAGGGAAATCCGGCTAAGACAGAACAGAGCACCGAACACCAACATTCTCATACCCCCCCCCCCCCCCCCCTCCTGGCTCTCTCACGTCCCACAATGGCACTGCCATCAGGTCACACTTCTGGAGACGGCATGGGTCACTGCTGTATTTGAAGTTGGGTGGAGTCAGTGTGAATACAAATGGAGTGCAGACAGTCCACTAGGGGGCCCCCCCATGCTGTCGGGGGCCCCACGCTGCCCTTACCTGTCCCGATGAAGGTGATCCAGGTCACTAAGGAGTTGTCCACCTGCCGCGTCCTCACTTAGCTAGCGCCATGTCAGCATTACTGCAGACGCTGCAGCGATCCGTCTGTCCATCGCCCAATCCATCCTTCCCTCACTCGTGAACAAGACCCGAGGTACTAAAAATACATACTATGTATATATATATATTTTAAGTTGACTTTTGACCTTTTGACCGCTGTGAAGGAATTTTCCTCCTGTGTGCTAACAGTGAGTTGGGAGGGGAGGAGGCATGCAGTGAGAGGGAGGAGTAAAGGAGAAGAGGAGAAGGTCAAGGGAGAATGCCAAGTGAATGGAGGAGGGGGCGTCGCCCTGAGGCGTTGTGTGGGGTCAGAGCCAAGGAATGTGTGGTCGGGGGGGTCAATGAGTTAAACCAGATCTCCCCCTGAGCCTCTGAGCAGCAGGGCTCCTCATATTTGACCACATCTCCATGACACTATTCCTCTGTGTTTGTCTTTCGTCTTCCTTCTGCAGTCCTCCTTGTGTCCTCATCTCATCATATCTCATCTCATCCTCTTCAAATCACCTTCCATCGCCATCGCCGAATTAAATACCGGTCAGAGTCGAGCAGAACTGAACGGTCCCGTCCTCAGATAAGACAGGCTTATAGAACAGACAGGATGAAATGAGAATCGACACAGACGATACGGAAAGGCTGTCCAGACAATGAAGAACCAAGAATCTCATCTCTGCCATCGTTCTTCCTCCCAGAGACAATGCAGAACGACCCGGATACGTTTTGACTATCTAAAGCAGTGGTCCCCAACCACCGGGCCGCGGCCCGGTACCGGTCCGTGAGGCAATTGTTACCGGGCCGCAAAGAAAGAACAACTAACGTACACAATTTCCGTTGTATCGATTATTAGCGTCTAAAAGGTGTTTTATTTTGAAAAACGACCAGATTTTCTCCAACGTAACAATCGCGTCTTGATACGTTGCGAAAAAAACCCCAGCCGTGAACTCGCGAAAATTAATAAAAAGAAACAAAAGTCTTTGGAGAGCTTCTTTGCCAAGGAAAAAAGTCCAACTGAGGAGGAAGAAGAGGAGGAAGAAGCGGAGGCGTTGACCTCCAAGAAGAGAAACCAGGACTAAGACTTAAAACTCGGGTTTCTCGGTAAAACAGCTGACTGGCTGACTGGCTTCGTGAACGAGCAATGAAGGGTTCAAAACTGCTTTGGGACATAGAGAACAAGAATCTGGATTAAAAGACAAGAACTCTGGATTAAAAAACAAGAATGTGGAATTTATGAAACAAAAAACCATGAAGGACAAGTAATTATTGGGACAACAATTTATGGTGAGTAGATGTTGTGTTATTGCAAGTGCATAATATAAAGTTTATTGGTAAGATTATATTCTTCTTTTTAAATGTAATTATACCCCCCCCCCCCCCCCCCTGGTCCGCGAAAAAAATTCACGGCATAAAACCGGTCCGTGGCAGGAAAAAGGTTGGGGACCGCTGATCTAAAGGACAGTTTCTGATTATCTGGTTTGAACACATTCCACCAGACATTGATTCTGATCAACAGACCTTGAATGCACGAGGAACAGAACATTCAGTTTTAACACACACGAGAATATGCAGAACCATATCTTTAAATGATCAGATTATACTAGTTCAGCAGTGAATGGACAGCGTCCCTCATTCCTGTCTCAAACAGATGCTGCAGGACAGCGTCCGTCATTTCTGTCTTCCCCGTCTGTGACATCACATGGGGCGGGGGATTTCTGCCAGACATGTTTCAGTAGGTTCAGCCCCTTTTTGACTATGCTAGCACCTCCTGGTATTCCAACATCAAAGTGTCCCTGAAAACCAGGTTCCAAACCTCCCAAAACAAACTGATTCGGCTACTCCTCAATCTGGGGCCCATGACCCACCTTCTCCTGGACATTTTGCTAGCCTAAAATGGTTCAGGGTAGAAGACAGGGTGAAACAACTCAAAATGGGATTGGCATTTAAAATAGTCAATGCAGCTCTGCCCTCAGTCCCCTCAATCCCTGCATACCTGAATAAACACCTCCAAAGATTTATGACACCCACAGCCACAACACTAGAGGGAGCTCAAACAACAACCTGATTACCCCCTCCTATAAGACTAACATGGGTAAATCATCTTTCTACAATACTGCCCCCCAAGGGTGGAACTGTTTGACTCCTGCCCTCAAAACATGCACCTCTTTGGCCTCCTTCAAAAAGGCCCTAAAAATACACCTTTTAGGGGGACAGAAACGGAGATAGTCATCACGACTCTCTCCGGATCAACCCCCCCCCCCCTTTTTTTTCTCCACCTATGTTGTAAATATTATGTATTTTTAATTTATTGTTATGTTGCATCTGTCGAGTAATTTAATATTAGTTTTATTTGTATTGTTAAATGTCGATGATTTATGTACGAAGGATTTTCAACGGAAACAAGACCGCAAGGGCTTTTAGAAATGCTCCTCTTAGACAGGATGTTTGACTGTACTTGTACTGTAATACTTACTATTGACAGTACTTGTACTGTAATACATACTATTGTTTGACTGTACTTGTACTGTAATACATACTACTGATTGAGTGTACTTGTACTCTAACATTCTATCTAATAAATATATTCATTCATTACAGAATGACGCAGGATTCGCTGTTTTTGGGTTGATAAGGACCCAAAACCACCATCATAGTGTAGAAAGTGAGTTTTTCATAATATGTCCCCTTTAAAGCATTATAATGTATATAATGATGAGTAAATATCTCAACACCTCAACTCATCTCATCATGTCACCTTATATCTTTATAGTCCAATTATGTGTCCTCATCAAATCACCTTTAATATTTATCAGCTAATTATGTGTCCTAATCTCTCTTATCGATTCAACGGCCACTTTTACCTTCAAATATTAAAAAATATTCTGCCAAGAAGGCTATAACAAAATGTTTGTGAAAGAGACAACCTCCCACAATTGAAAACATTAAACTTATGGAACTTATGACCTATACCTTACGGCATATACGTCAAACTCAGGCCCAAAAAGTTTTTATATTTGGCCCGCGAGATCATATCAAGTGTGTAGTAGAGCTGGCCCGCCGGTATTTAGCACATGCACCGCTAATACCACAAATCCCAGAATGCTTTGCTGGTGCATTGGTGCTTCAATTGAGACTGCCAAGCACCCCGTCCTCTTCTGTTGACATTAGCATTAGTCATTAGCAACCATGCTACCAGTCACCTTGGTCAAATTGAAACCAACCCTCCCCAAAAATGGCAAAACGAAAGATGGAAAACAGGAACTTTCAGGACAGCTGGGAGGCAGATTATCTGCTCACGAATGTAAAGGACAGACCTGTTTGTCTTGTGCGGAGCCAACGAAGCTGTAACGAAAGAACAGAACATGAGAAGACACTCTGGAACAAAACACCGTGGCTGAGCGTGCACGTGAGCTCGCCACCAAAACACGAACAGCTGATGGAAAAGGGAAAAGATTTCATCAGTCCTGAACCTTACTGTTGATGAGAGCGGCGACACATCTCATACTGCCCAGCTGCAATCTTGTCCTTGAGCAAGACGCTGAACCCCAAACTGCTCCCAGCGGGTCTGGCAGCAGTCGCCCACTGGAGGGTGAGTGTGTGCATGAATGGGTGTGTGAATGGGTGAATGTGTGCGTGAATGGGTGAATGTGTGTGTGAATGGGTGAATGTGAGGCTTAATTTTAAAGCACTTTGAGCACCGCAAAGGTGGAAAAAGCACTTTAGTGCAGAACGTTTCATCTTCATCCGTGGAGTGGACTCGAGTCTGTGGGGGACAGTGGATCAAGTCTGTGGGGGACAGTGGATCAAGTCTGTGGGGGACAGTGGATCAAGTCTGTGGGGGACATTGGACTCGAGTCTGTGGGGGACAGTGGACTCGCGTCTGTGGGGGGACAGTGCACTCGAGTCTGTGGGGGACAGTGGATCAAGTCTGTGGGGCACAGTGGACTCGAGTCTGTGGGGGACAGTGGATCGAGTCTGTGGGGGACAGTGGACTCGAGTCTGTGGGGGACAGTGGATCAAGTCTGTGGGGGACAGTGGATCAAGTCTGTGGGGGACATTGGACTCGAGTCTGTGGGGGACAGTGGACTCGCGTCTGTGGGGGGACAGTGCACTCGAGTCTGTGGGGGACAGTGTACTCGAGTCTGTGGGGCACAGTGGACTCGAGTCTGTGGGGGACAGTGGACTCGAGTCTGTGGGGGACAGTGGATCAAGTCTGTGGGGGACAGTGGATCAAGTCTGTGGGGGACATTGGACTCGAGTCTGTGGGGGACAGTGGACTCGCGTCTGTGGGGGGACAGTGCACTCGCGTCTGTGGGGGGAAAGTGCACTCGAGTCTGTGGGGGACAGTGCACTCGAGTCTGTGGGGGACACTGGATCGAGTCTGTGGGGCACAGTGGACTCGAGTCTGTGGGGGACAGTGGATCGAGTCTGTGGGGCACAGTGGACTCGAGTCTGTGGGGGACAGTGGACTCGAGTCTGTGGGGGACAGTGGACTCGAGTCTGTGGGGGACAGTGGATCAAGTCTGTGGGGGACATTGGACTCGAGTCTGTGGGGGACAGTGGACTCGCGTCTGTGGGGGACAGTGCACTCGAGTCTGTGGGGGGACAGTGGACTCGAGTCTGTGGGGGACAGTGCACTCGAGTCTGTGGGGGACACTGGACTCGAGTCTGTGGGGGGACAGTGGACTCGAGTCTGTGGGGGACAGTGGACTCGCGTCTGTGGGGGGACAGTGTACTCGAGTCTTTGGGGGACAGTGTACTCGAGTCTGTGGGGGACAGTGTACTCGAGTCTGTGGGGGACAGTGGACTCGAGTCTGTGGGGGACAGTGCACTCGAGTCTGTGGGGGACAGTGTACTCGAGTCTGTGGGGGACACTGGACTCGAGTCTGTGGGGGGACAGTGCACTCGAGTCTGTGGGGGGACAGTGCACTCGAGTCTGTGGGGGACAGTGCACTCGAGTCTGTGGGGGACAGAGGAACTTTTAGGATTAAAATCGATGGATGGCACAACCACAGGAAACTAAATCTTTGAAGAGGTTTCCAAATGTGTAGATGAAGTGATAAACTTTGGGTAAACTGCACAATCGCAGTGAATATTTCAATAAATATCGAGTCTGGCCCACGACTTTGTCCCCGTTTTTAATTTTGGCCCGCTATGAATTTGAGTTTGACGCCCCTGCCTTACGGCTTCAACAAGAACTAGGAGAAAGACGTTGGAGAAAATGGCTCGGCTTTCTGAACTGTGACGGGAACCCTGACCAAATCTATGTGGAAGGGAAATCTTTGACGTATTGTACTGGCCTGACCTCTTCCTACATATTTTTTGTTTGTTTATTGTACGTTGAGTACGTTTTCTTTGGTAACACTTGTTTAGACAGACACCGAGCCCACCTCACCGGTTTGTGGACAGAGCGACCTTTGATAGCGTTAAGGTCATTGACCTTCCCGCTCGGAGGGAGTTGTTTTCTGGCGTCTCTGGACTCTGACCCACAGATCAATCATTCGTCGAACTTCTCTATTGGAGGACACACAAAGCAAACACACAGCATGCAGCAGTGTCTCCACGAGGACCGACATTTGCTTTGAAAGAGCAAAAGAGCATAAACTGTCCAGTGGGGCTAAAAGGTGTTTGGCAGCCACCGATTGTGCAAGTTATTCCACTTAAAAAGACGAGAGTGGTCTGTAGTTTCCATCGCAGGTACACTGCAGCTGTGAGACAGAATGTGTACTTGTACTGAGATACTAGTGTCTTGTCTCATGTTCTTCTCTTGATGTCAGTCGTCCCTCGCTATAACGCGGTTCATCTTTCGCAGTTTCGCGGATATTTTTAATGCAATTTTTAATGTTTTTTTACAGTGCTTGAACGCGCATCGTGTTCTGCTGTAGCACAGCCACGTCAAATCAGGAGAATGGACCTTTCAACAGTAAAGATTAACAGTTAACGCAACTTATTATTGATACACACTGAATAAATAGAACAGCTACGTGTCTTTAGATATTTGGGGCTACTTTCATGTTTTAACGCCGTTCGCTAACTTAACAAACATCTGTCCTCTCACACAAACTTCGTGACGGAAGGAAATGACGCGTCGGGTTGAGGGTTTTGACTGACAGCTCACGTGTCCAATAGCATTCAAGAAAGGGACCGGAAACGTTCCAAGCGTTAATGAGAGAGCCAGTTAGAGGGCGCAGGGGTGGAGTCTTTTTGGCCTTAACGTGTACAATATAACGTCTGTGGTAAAAGATCTACACTCCAGCCTTAAAACATATCTAATAATTGTAAAAAAAATAAAGCTGACTACTTTGCGGATTTCACCTATTTTTAGAACGTAACCCCGCGATAAATGAGGGACCACTGTAAAGCCAACAGGATTCTTTCATGTGGACAAAAGGTTGATCCTACCCGATCTCTCTGTCTTTTCTACGTAGCTCTCTGCCTGGATGAGAAGTTAGCGCCATTAGCCTGCTCTGTGCTATCAGGAGCGCAGGGTTCCCCTCTACTGCTAGTTACGCACTTTTAGACTCAGTAGAGAGGACAATGGGATTTCTAGCAAGAAATATTGTGTTTCAAATGTACAGTGGAACCTCGGTTCTTGAACAACTTGGCAGTCGAACCAAGAAATGGTGTTTCAAATGCCTCAGAAGAGTTCAAACGCACGCGTGGAGCCGAGGCGAGCCGAAGACACGCGACAAAGGCGGAGCCTATATCAGAGTGGGCTCAGTTCGAGTCAACCTGCCGCAGGAGGAAGACCGTACAAAATATTTGCTTCATTCTCTTTAGCTCTTAGTCATGGATCCAAAGAAAGGCAGCAGTAAAACTACTGGAAGAGGACAGAGGAAAGCAGCGAGAACACCTGTTGAACTGAAGGAGGAAATGATCGCCAAATATAAAAATGGCGTCCGCGTCTCGTATCGACGATTTTGACTTTTCTTAACTCATTCAATACAGAAACTTATGCATACGTCCAAATAAATCCATACCTTGGCCTCCGTGGCTTATATATACGTCAAGAACGTTTTCTCACGGGGACAGGCGGACGGTTTGGCGCAGGTCTAGTGAGTACGGACCTACAAACCTGTTTGGGGGCAGTGTGGCTGCTTTTGGGTGGGTGATTACGATGTAATGGAAAGACGAAACAGGAAGGACGTAGAGAGGGGAAGGGAAAATGGCGGCGCGGGAGCGATCTGATAAGCATAAGCCGCTAACACGGAGAGTTTGACTCACGGTTCTAAGAAGGTTAATCAGAACGATGATGATCATGGTGAAATCACGTTTTCGCAGGTTCGTGTTGTAAACTGGTGATTTTGGTGATTTCTTCCTCTCTTCAACGGCCAATGTCTCTCGAACGAATAACGACAGGAATGCACAGAAGGGAATTTACGCTTTCATTTGTTAGGTTCCGTGTTTACATATCTAGCTTCCATTATTACCCTCGCCGAAGGGGAGGCGAGGGTATTGCAATTGGGTGCGTTTGTTTGTATGTTTGTCTGTTTGTCTGTCTGTCTGAGCGCATAACTCAAAAACTAGTAACCCAATCGACTTGAGATTTTTACACAAGCAAGGTTCTGTCCGTGGCTCGGTCCTCCCCGAGAATGGCGTTGATCCGGATCTGGATCCAGATTCTAGAATTATTTTCACATCTGGAATTGTGCCTGTGCTGTAAACTGTCACTTTAAGAGGGAGGGACACGAATGGCATGATGGGAAAAAGAGTCCAGAAGGAGTCTTGTAGTACGTTCCGGAGCAGCAAGCTAGAGCAGGTTTGGCCCCTCTGATCCGGAAGCCCTGTTTACTGTCTCACAAGATCCAATAGTCTTTTGGAGGCGGGGTCTGCAATCTCTGATTGTCGTTTTCTAGTTTCTTATGGGAAATATATTTTTTGGTTTCCCGAACAAATCGTTTTTTAAACAGCATCACGGTTCCTCTGTATTTATTTGTCTTCCAGCTCCACTATATTTGATAGGCAAAGCAGACACTCACTCCACAACTGAAAGGATATATAAATATAATACAGGGGAAATCATTTCAGATTTGTCTCTTTAACTCTAAACTACTGCAGCATAGACGACATGAAATGTATTGCTAGAATTAGCATTTATAGTTTTATATTCTATTTAAAGTGCTTGCTCTTGTGAGTCACGTTGGGTTCTGTTTTTCTCTGCTCCACCTGTAAAGTGCCTTGAGGTAACTTTCTGTTGTGATCTGCCGCGACACAAATAACATTGAATTGAAAACCTGATGTGTTAAAATATGATCAAAACACACATTTTAAGATTAAAATATGAATTTATTGATCTAAACCTTTTCGGCTGAAAAATCAGCCTTTCATTCATCACACACTGACTATTGCAAGATTCAGAGGCACAAGCACCAATCAGAGGCCACCTCGTGCCTCCACCTGAGCCACACATGTAGGCAAGTTTAAATTACAAGCACTCCATGGTCATAACCAAAAGTGCAGTTAACGTTTTCACATTTACAAACTGGAGATCATTAATATTCATAATGATCAACATTCATTCTGAAAGAGTTTATTTTCTTCTTTGGGTGACACAGAATCTATTTTTACACTTACAGAACACCTGTACAGAGTGCCGTAGATTCTGTGTGTGTGTGTGTGTGTGTGTGTGTGTTGGCTGGAGATGCTCAGGGTCTCTTCCGCTCTGGGTCTTGTACCACAAACAGGGCAACAGTCCTTTCATCTCTCTGCCACTGGTACCTAAAGAAGAATAAGCTGCGTTAGAGGTTTTAGGGTCAAAAGCTAAATGTCCAGAGTGACAGCTCATTTTTGTATTTACTACCTAGTGGTAACTAATGCAGGAAGAAAGCAAAGAAGAGTCAAACCACATTAGCAGTCGCTAAAAGGACAAACCAGAATTCGCCGTGAAGCAGCAGCAACATTCTGGTTCGTGGCGAGCCTTTTAATCACAAATGAGAAAACACTGTTTGTCTTCCTTTGAAAGTTTCCGACGGGTCTCGCTGAAACAGAAATGACTGGAGGAGACTTCTCGAACTGATCATGTCACTTGTTTCATGTGTTTCTGAAACTTTCTCATTGCAGCAAGATCCCATAGCAGAACAGCATATTTCTCATGACATGAGAGAGAGAGAAAGAGAGAGCGAGCGAGAGTGCTGGGTGAGCTGCATTTCTGCTCAAAAAGGAAAATAAAGGGAGCGAGAGAGAGAGAGAGCGAGAGAGGTCTAGGTCTAGGAAGAAAGTCTATTTCAAGGTTACAATAAAGAAGTGAGGCGGGAGTTCTAGACCTCGTCTGGTTAATGTTTTCTGGATTCGGGATTTCGAAGATTTGCTTTATTGTCATTCAGACACCATCCAACGGATACAGAGGATACATCGGCTTTCAATAAAGACAAGAAATATAAAAACATCTTAGCAGCTGTCAGAGCAATAAGTGAAATAGTACAACTGAAATGAAGCTATATAAATATAACAAGTAATACATAGAGAAGTGGTAAAATAATTGCACTAAAAGGTTATTCCTGAGAGAAGGAATTGTGGGTGCCTCATTTCAGAGATGTATTATTTTAAAGTCTGATGGTTGTTGGGAAGAAGCTCTCCCAGAACCACGCAGTCCTGGATCTCAGGCTGCGGTACCTTCTACCCGAGGGCAAGAGGAAGAACAAGGCTGTGGCTGGGCTGACAGGAGGTACCTTCTACCCGAGGGCAAGAGGAAGAACAAGGCTGTGGCTGGGCTGACAGGAGGTACCTTCTACCCGAGGGCAACAGGAAGAACAAGGCTGTGGCTGGGCTGAGAGGAGGTACCTTCTACCCGAGGGCAAGAGGAAGAACAAGGCTGTGGCTGGGCCGAGAGGAGGTACCTTCTACCCGAGGGCAAGAGGAAGAACAAGTCTGTGGCTGGGCTGACAGGAGGTACCTTCTACCCAAGGGCAACAGGAAGAACAAGGCTGTGGCTGGGCTGAGAGGAGGTACCTTCTACCCGAGGGCAAGAGGAAGAACAAGGCTGTGGCTGGGCTGAGAGGAGGTACCTTCTACCCGAGGACAAGAGGAAGAACAAGACTGTGGCTGGGCTGACAGGAGGTACCTTCTACCTGAGGGCAAGAGGAAGAACAAGTCTGTGGCTGGGCAGACAGGAGGTACCTTCTACCCAAGGGCAAGAGGAAGAACAAGACTGTGGCTGGGCTGAGAGGAGGTACCTTCTACCCGAGGACAAGAGGAAGAACAAGACTGTGGCTGGGCTGACAGGAGGTACCTTCTACCCGAGGGCAAGAGGAAGAACAAGACTGTGGCTGGGCTGAGAGGAGGTACCTTCTACCCGAGGGCAAGTGGAAGAACAAGGCTGTGGCTGGGCCGAGAGGAGGTACCTTCTACCCGAGGACAAGAGGAAGAACAAGACTGTGGCTGGGCTGACAGGAGGTACCTTCTACCCGAGGGCAAGAGGAAGAACAAGTCTGTGGCTGGGCTGAGAGGAGGTACCTTCTACCCGAGGGCAAGAGGAAGAACAAGTCTGTGGCTGGGCTGACAGGAGGTACCTTCTACCCGAGGGCAAGAGGAAGAACAAGGCTGTGGCTGGGCCGAGAGGAGGTACCTTCTACCCGAGGGCAAGAGGAAGAACAAGTCTGTGGCTGGGCTGACAGGAGGTACCTTCTACCCGAGGACAAGAGGAAGAACAAGACTGTGGCTGGGCTGACAGGAGGTACCTTCTACCCGAGGGAAAGAGGAAGAACAAGTCTGTGGCTGGGATCAGAGGAGGTACCTTCTACCCGAGGACAAGAGGAAGAACAAGACTGTGGCTGGGCTGACAGGAGGTACCTTCTACCCGAGGGCAAGAGGAAGAACAAGTCTGTGGCTGGGCTGAGAGGAGGTACCTTCTACCCGAGGGCAAGAGGAAGAACAAGTCTGTGGCTGGGCTGACAGGAGGTACCTTCTACCCGAGGGCAAGAGGAAGAACAAGGCTGTGGCTGGGCCGAGAGGAGGTACCTTCTACCCGAGGGCAAGAGGAAGAACAAGTCTGTGGCTGGGCTGACAGGAGGTACCTTCTACCCGAGGACAAGAGGAAGAACAAGACTGTGGCTGGGCTGACAGGAGGTACCTTCTACCCGAGGGAAAGAGGAAGAACAAGTCTGTGGCTGGGATCAGAGGAGGTACCTTCTACCCGAGGGCAAGAGGAAGAACAAGGCTGTGGCTGGGCCGAGAGGAGTCCTGGATCCTTGACAGGCAGCCTTGTTTTTCCAGGTCCTCAATAGTGTGTCCTCTCAGCAGATCTCAGCACTCTCAGAGCTCTTCTGTCAGCACCACGGCTGCTCTCACACCATAGAGAGGGGCTGCTGGAGGTGTGCCCTTTTCAGCCTCCTCAAAAAGTGCAGACGCTGGTGAGCAGACGCTGGTGAACCAGGTCAGGTTGTCCATCACATTGATGCCCCAGAATGCCATGTGCCGTACAGACTCCAGCGCAGTGTTGTTGATGTAGACCGGGGTGTGTGTGGGCCTCTTTTTTTAAGTTGATAACGAATCCCTTGAGTTTTTTCAACATTTGAAAAGGTTCTGGACGGGTCTTGATGACATTTTTAGAAAATGTTGGGAATGTTACCAGGAACAGATAACCCAATTTCGATCCAGAAGAGATCCTGGATTATGGATCGGTTTGAAATATTCTGTTACATTGCATTCAATGGAGTTTCAAAATGTGTTCCTCAATGTCTCGGTTGATTATTGACCAATGTTTATGGAACTGGACAGTCATGTAGAGCGGGGACCTCTATCTCACCACCAAATTTAATCTGGATCGGATCCAGAATGAAGTTAGGAAAAAAATATTACAGAAGGTGAAGATCCTAACGGGATGTGAACCCAAATCCAACACCTGTAACAAGATCAAGAACTGAAGACATTTTTTGCCCGTTTTGACACACTGGTCTTTACACCTGAGTGTGAAGCTTTGCTGGAACCCATCCCTCTCTCACTGCTAGGGATGCTCTGAAGCGCTTCACTTCATCAAACCGTAGATATTTTTCTACGGTTTGGTCGATCATCCACACAAAACCACATATTTCTGTCACTAAAAATTATGGTTTTTGAAAACTCTGGTTAAGAGTCTGCATCTGGACCCCGGTAAACAGTTTTAGGTTTCGTAACGTCTTGCCTGCTGTGTGCAACCTGCGTTTACGTTCAGAAACTTCAAAACGTATCACTTATTGCTTACTTGTTGACTTTATATTCCAAAACTACGTTTAGGAGCAATTCTGCCTCCTTGCCGGTCCACACGAACGAGCCTGGCGTTGCCTCATGTTTTGTAAACGGGACGACGAGAGCCGGAGTGTTCTGATTGGATAGGGTTTGGGGAACTACGCCGCCGACTGGTTTGGCATGCTTAGCAATGTGCTTAACAACGCACTTATGCGGTTACTTGTGGATGAAGTTATTTTTTTTTAATGAGGTTATGTGGACGCAATTTGTTTTCAAAGCAGAGGGGAAATCTTTTTTTTTTTTTTTACGTGTGTACATGGCCTAAGTCACTCCAGAACTTCTCCTTCTCCTCTAACCCACATCCTGCCTGTGGAGAGTACCCACTAGCAATACTCAACATGACACCCTCAATCCCCAGCTTTAGGTTCTGTTCAAGGTTTCTACCTGTTAAAGTGAACTCTTTCCTTGCCTCCATTGCCAAACTGCTTGCTCTTGTGGGTCAAGTTGGGTTCTGTCTTCCCCTGTTACACCTGTAAGGCAGTGTTTCCCAACCTTTGAGCCGCGGCACACTTTTTACATTTACAAAATCCTGCGGCACACCACGAACCAAAATGACACAAAATGACGTTCTAACACAGTACACATTATATTACATGAGCTTTATTATAATATATAGAGTTAATAATATAGTTTTTTAATGTATTTATACTTAGTGGGAAACCTGGGGCTGTTTTGATGAACACAAAATGGATATCCTGGCAGTAATGGTAGAAAGACACACACAAAGCTCTTCCTCATCAGCTCTCAGTCTCTCTCTGATTTTAGTTTTTATCGCCGTCGAGCTTGAGAAGCTCAGCTCACACAGATATGTGGTTGAAAATGGAAGCAATGTCAGAATAGCTTTGTTGGCTAGAACGGGGAACTCCTTGACAACAGATAACCAGAAACTGTCCAAAGGAAGATCAGCAAAGTTTAGCTTTAAACCACCATCTTGTTTCAGTTCAATGTAGTGATGGGAATTCCGGCTCTTTTAAGAGAACCGGCTCTTTTGGCTCCCAAGTGGCTCCTCAGATTTTTTGTTGACAAAATTAATTTAATACCAAATCATGTGCATTGTGTAAAATTAGCTACTAATGTAAAAACATGCAACATATCAAATGTTTATTAAATGTCTTTATTTAAATCCTCTTTGCACTGCTAGCTACAAAAACATATTATATAATATTAAATACAAAACCAAACCAAACACATCTCACAGAGAACAAGGTCAAATCTCTGCATGTAAATCTCAAACAACACAAGAAAAGATAAATTAAAAAGTACAAAAGATAAAGCAGCATCAGGTAACAGTTCTACTGTTTTACTGAAGATTGGCATCAAAGAAAACCAAGTGGCTCAGCTTGGAGGGGCTGATCCTTCTGTTATCATCTGTCCTGTTTTGGAGATTCTCTCTGAGGGGACAGTCTCCGTGCCATTGCGTGTGTGAGACGTGGGTAGACTGAACACCTGGACTCCCACAAGCTCAGTGGGTCTGCACTTCTTTGGATAAGCGGCTCCTCAAGATACGATCTTACTTTATTTTATTTTGCCTTTGTGTCAACCGCGTTAAAATGTGTCCAGATTTCTACATTTTCTATCACTCGTTTTTTCTCTCACCCTTTCTAGCGCGTCGATTGTCTCTGGTCTAAAGTTCTCTCTCCCTGCCTCCCTTTCGTTTCGTCTGCTCGCTGTGCTGCATGTGTGTAACCCCCCCCCCCCTCCCCCTGCTCGTTGTGGACACGCACACGCCCACACACACATCTCGACCAATCACGTTAGCATTTATCAGACTTTTTTTGGCTCACAATGACGGAAACCAGCTCCTGTCGTTCACTTCAAAGTCTGAAGCGCGATCTACGGGCGGCACACACGCTTTATTACAGCACGGACACCCGACAATGTTCATTAGGTGATATTAGAAAAATTAAAAATATTTTTTTTTTGGGTGATATTGGAAAATTTCTCACGGCACACCTGACGATCTCTCGCGGCACACCGGTTGGGAAACGCTGCTGTAAGGTGCCTTGCGATAACTTTGTTATGATCCGGCAGTATAGACAGGGGTGCACATAACCTTTTCAGAGAATTACTCAAGTGCGTAACAGGAGACGATGTGTGGTACTCACCCCATATGCAGCAAGGTCTTAATAAGTAAGTCTTCTTCACTGTCCTCTTACTGCATGGCAGATGATGATGATGCTGATGATGCTGCAGATGCACTCATTTTGTCTGCTAGATATTTGTGCACTAACTGTTAGCTTCAAGCCACTTCTCTGAAAGAACTCTTCTCTTTGTCTCCGGGCCAGACGCTGGTTGCCGTTTCTTTGTCGTTGGCGGAACACCGAAGAAGCTGCTCAGTGTCTGTCGTTTTATCGACATCTTGCTCAACAGTAGGTTTGCAGGCGTAACTGTGGCGTTGCCAAGCAAACTGTCAGGTACGCCCATGCGCGTCGAGGTACAGCCGGCGTTACGCGCTCCAAATGTTTGCCACCAGTTATGTGCACTCCTGACTATAGAAATAAAAATGAATTTTATTTTATTTAATTTGGCAATACTTTTTTATGCCGGATGCCATTCCTGACACAACCCTCTCCTTTTATCCGGGCTTGGGACCAGCTCAAGAGAGCTACGTCAGCTCCCGCTACAGCACTACCCATGAGGCTGCATTACGAAAGATTTTGATAAATATTCTAAATTAAGATTTAAATTCATGAATATTTTGACAGATGTCAGAATGTTATTTTCCCTCTTGACAGCTAAACCCATTCGAATAAGCATTGCAGAGCATCTTAAATTTCTTTCGATGTTAACCATAGCTATACGGTTACCGTCAACGTTAATAAAGCAACAGTAGATATGAACTCACTGGGTCTGTTCGGGAATGAGTAAACTGTCTCCAGCAGAAAGAGCAAACTCCTGCTGAGCCATCGTCAGGGTTGATGAGCCCTCCTGTGACACAGAGATTAGAAAGAGGTTGAATAATAATCAGCTGTAGATTATTGATTGGCTCCAGAAGGAAGGGCACATTTCGAGAGCCTACCATCTGCCAAATCCAGACTTCACTTTGGCGTACTGTAGCCTCTGTCTGCCCACAACCAAATATTATCACCTGTTACAGAGACAGGGCTTTAGAACATAGTACTTGTGCATTACCTCACACACGTTAATTCAAATCTGCACGTATAAATCTCCTTTTTTAAATCTCAAGTCAAGTGCTTTTATCTAGACCAGGCATGGGCAAACTAAGGCCCGGGGGCCATATGCGGCCCGTTGGGCTATTTGATCCGGCCCGCTGAACTTGTCTAAATTATATCATTAAATAAAATTGTATTATAATTAAACCTCATTCATTTGACCTTTTCCCTGTAATGCAACCTGTAAAAGGCCAAATCCTTTCATGTAATGGCTTTTTCATATCATTTATATTAGTTCACACAAACACTCCCTCCATCTGTTCCTGGCCCCGCCCCTCTGGATAATTTTAGAACCCATTGTGGCCCGCGAGTCAAAAAGTTTGCCCACCCCTGATCTAGACCATCATTTTTGTGACGTGCAGATTTGTTTTGTGGGTGCACCTTTTAATACTGACCTTTCTTACATGTTTTGTCATGGAAGCTTGTCTCTAAAAGAACATGCTTGAATGTACACACTAAAAAACAGTGGTAGGGTTAAAACTATGATTTTGTATTTGCAATAGGAATGAGCGTTGAGTCTCAAATAGATCACAAACAAATGGCTTCTTAAAGTCTTTCCATAAAAAGGTTTACATAGATTCAATTGGCGAGTTTGACCATTGACTAAAAGTATCATCCAATCGGCTACACAGGTAACTTACCCAATGTCCATGCGTTTGGGTAGTAACACATGAGTCAAGGGCATAGTTCAGGTAAACAATAGCGTCAATGGCAAAGCAACACGATGAGACATGGAAAAATCATCTGGGTGTCCTGCCAATCACAGTTTACAGGTCAAATGGAGTCTGTTTCTTAAAACTGGACATGAGAATACCAATTTTACTTCAGGCTTAATCTTTTTTTGTCAAAGTATCTTTGGGCAAGGTGCTGAACCCCAAATTGTCCTTCTGTTGTGTGAGCGATGGTGTGAATGGTGGCTTCTAAAGAGCAGGTGGTGCCCGGTGCGAATGCCACCACGCCGCTTTGTGCGAGAAGGGAAAGCAGCCTGGGTAAGTGCTGAGAGCAGTCAGCAGAGGTGTGGACTCGAGTTATGTGACTTGGTGTTTCCTCCCACCTCTGGTAGTCAGTGTTACTAGAAAGCCGCAACACAAGTCGAGTCTGTTTACGGAACGGCCTAATTTTCATTAAAAGACACTATAGTTCATAACTAATAAACATTCTACGGTCACATAGTCCTAATCAGTGTTGAACTAATGCGGTTCACCCGTTTGTGTTTCACTGTGGGCCCTGAGCCTGAACTCGATGGATTTTGCATGTGCTGGTTGGTTGACTCGGTGTATGTGATCTTTACGTGACTTTCCTTGTTGCTTCCTCCTCAAATTTGCTTCTTTTATCAGGAAATCTTTGTAAACAAGGTACATACTTAACGATATCTTGATTCAAACTAACTTGAATTGCACAAGAACATTTCCTGGGGAAAATCATCATGCATCTCATCAAATAAGGAGCAAACAAGTGTGTTTTTTATTTCTGAAGTCTGAGCAAGTATTCTGTGCCGGCTCAGTGTGCAAGAGATCTCAACACTTGTGCATCTAACATGGTTTCTTTGGTAGCAGACTAAAGGTTCATCAATGGTACCTCTGTCTCAAACTGAGCTCCGAACATGTCAATGGGCCCACCATTGGCCAAGGATGAGCTGTGTCTGTCCAGCCAGTCTTTGAAGGAGAAAGGTGACATCACATTCATACTGCTCATCTGGTAGGGAGCCCTTCGGTCAGATTCACCTGTTCATCCAAAGAAAGTCACGACACATGTTCAAAGTTAACAGGGGTTTGATTTGAGATGAAACAGGAGACACGAGAAACTCACCCGGGTCTGCGTTTCCTCTTTTGTCCTGCTTAAATGCCTTAAACCTACAAAGACAGTTAAAAAACATCGACCAACTGTTACAGTTGACAACCTGATGAGACAGCGACTCTATAAAAGGGAGATGAAGCTGTCTTACTCTTTAATGAGAGGCACCAGTTGGGTTCTGAGATCCTGGCAGTAAAACCACTTCTCAAACAGGACAGTCGTAGTGTTGTCCAAATAGAACCTGAAACACCCCACAAGCTGAGGTTAATGTCATTGTCAATGAGAGGAGAGGAGAGGAGAGGAGAGGAGGAAGCAGAAGAGGAGACCTTTTCTAAATATTCTGGTAAGCAATTGCAAAGCAGAGATAGTCGTCGACTTACGAGCGACGCGACTTGCGACAGTTCGACTTAACAACCGCGCTGGTCTGTTGACTGCCTGTTTACGACGTGTTTTTACGACACGCAGTGATTCCTCTCGTATCGATGTAGACGCATTCAAAGACCCAGCGTGAGATGGGAAAAATCGCAAAGTACAGGCAAGAGAGTTATTATATTATTTACGTATATATCCCCCCACTGTTACGAACTCAACCCTAGACTGTATTACCCTTTCCCCACACAACAATATTCACAGTAGAGTTGTATAATGGAAATATAAGACATTAATATCACAGATGAGGTGGCTCGGGCATTTAATTAGGATGCCCCCTGGACACGTCCCACCGGGGGGAGACCGAGGGGAAGACCCAGGACACGCTGGAGAGACAATGTCTCTCGGCTGGCTTGGGAATGCCTCGGGATCCCCCCGGAAGAGCTGGAAGAAGTGGCCGGGGAGAGGGAAGTCTGGACTTCCCTGCTTAGGCTGCTGCCCCCCCCCCCGCGACCCAGCCCCGGATAAGCGGCTGAAGATGAAATTGATATTAAATAAATGAAATACACGACCATGTAAAATACATTCTAGTTATGAATTGAATTCAATGTACATGCACGTCGCTGCTCTTCTCCTCTTCGCCGCCGCCGCGATCCTCCTGCGGTTTGACAGAAGCAATAGAATCGTACGGCTTCTTCGCCTTTTCTCGTATGATATCCGCGTCATTCTTATTTACAAACAATCATGGATCCATATTATAAAGCTTTTTCCATTTTTACCGACACCTTATTTCGTAATGTCAGAAGCTTTTTTGCCATTTTACTGAAGTTCACAGTGACTGTCCTCCTAATTTTAACTGTCTTTTTTAATGCATCGCACTGTAGACTCGTTTAAACCGTATTCACGTGCGAAAGACACATCATTTCTTCTTTCTTTCAACAAATCAAGTTTAACCTCCTCCGCTATAGTTACATCTTCCTACTTTGTTTGGGCTTCTTATCAGAAGTTGATGCATGGCATTTAGGAGGCATCTTCTTCTTCTTCCTCTTCCTCTTCCGGCTTGTCCCGTATGGGGTCGCCACAGCAAATCAACCTCCTAGTCAATCGCATGCTTAATTCTGGCAAAGTTTTACGCCGGATGCCATTCCTGCCGCACCTCTGCATCTGGACCGGCTCAAGGGAGACGCTACCTGTGCTACCTCTGAGGCTGCATAAATTAGGGTAAACTTTTTTACTAAACTTTCACCAAACACAAGAGCACAAACTTAGAGTAAGGCATTATTGCGCTACGCAGAGCGAAGTGAACGAGAGTGTGGCCGACAGACAAGGGGAGATGCTGAGAGGTGCTACGATCCACGGGCCAATCAGCGCGAGGAACAGAAGAGCACGCCCAACTAGCCAATAGTACACCGAGTACGCACGACTTTCCTACTGACGTACCATTGTCTGTCCTGTTAAACGGGAAAACAAAAGGGAAAACAAATACAGCTCTTACCTGATCATGTGAACAACAAGAACAGGGATTTGAAAACCCTTAAATTGTTTCCGCCACTCCTCTTGCTTACCAGAACCAGAAAAGACAGGACAGAAAAAGGGAAAGGAAAGGGAAGGGAAGGAAAGGAAAGGGTAAACCTCAGGCAGTCAAACTCAGTCAGCAACCGTCTCCTCTCTATCACCAGTCCCACAGTGTTGGCCTGTCTCTGGGGGGAGTGGGGGATACGAGCAGGCAGCAGCAATATCTACAAATGGGGGCAAACAGAAATTCAATTGAATTCCTGAACATCAGCTATTATGGCGCTCCTAAAGGAACATAAAGGGGGGGGAGGGATTCATTTCTGGTGCACGCAGAAAATAAATGTCGTATGAGCACAATAGAGTGTCAGGTGAAAAAATATTTGATCAAAAGAATGTTTCCCATGTACACAAAAAAGTACAATATATCTGGTGTGCACAGGCAACAATACATTTTGGTCCACTATGTCTCCGTGTGGGAATGACAGCAACGTAATTAAATGATGGGAGCATTTATTTTATCTTCATTTAGTTGGTTGAGGGGGCTTAATGCTGCCTCAGAAGTAGCACAGGTAGTGTCTCCCTTGAGCCGGTCCCAAGCCGGGATAAATGCAGCGGTTAGCGGCAGAGATGGCATCCGGCGTAAAACGTTGCCAGAATTAAGCATGCAATCGACTATAAGGTTGATTTCCTGTGGCCCTGACGGAACAAGCCGAAAGAGGAAGAAGAAGTTAGTTTATGATACAGACTACTACTGTACTTGTACTTTCTTCTTGTCCCGTGAGGGGTCGCCACAGCAAATCAACTTTCTCCACTTCACCCTGTCCTTTGCATCGTCCTCCCCAACACCAGCCACTCTCATGTCCTCCCTCACTACGTCCATGTCTCTTCTCCTGGGTCGTCCTCTAGTCCTGTTCCCTGGCAGTTCCGTCCTCAGCATCATTCTACCGATATAGTCCCTGTCTCTCCTCTGGACATGTCCAAACCATCAAAGTCTGGTCTCTCTGACCTTGTCTCCAAAACGTCTAACCTTCACTGTCCCTCTTATTGTCTCATTTCTAATCCTGTCCAAACTGGTCACTCCCAAGGAGAACCTCAGCGTCTTCATCTCCTCCACTTCTAGCTCCGCCTCCTGTCTTTTCCTCAGAGACACTGTCTCTAAGCCGTCCATCATGCTGTCCTCACCACTGTCTTGTAGACCTGTCCCTTCGTCCTATCACAGAGCACACCTGATACTTTCCTCCCCCCGTTCCAGCCTGCCTGCACACGATTCTTCACCTCCTTTCCACATTCTCTCCATCACTCTGCTCTGTTGACCCGAGGTACCTGAAGTCCTCGACCTTCTTTACGTCTATTCCTTATAGCTTCACTGTCCCCCCTGGGACCTTCTCATGTACACACATGTACTCTGTTTTACTCCTGCTCACCTTCATTCCTCTCTTTTCTAGAGCAGACCTCCACTTCTCTAGATTCTCCTCTACCTGCTCCCTGTCACCTCATCTGTGAGTCTATCCATCACCATGGCAAATAAAAAGGGGCTCAGAGCTGATCCCTGGTGCATCCCACCACTACACTAAACTCCCCTGTTACTCCTACTGCACACTTCACTGCTGTCATACATGTCCTGAACTACTCTGACATACTTCTCTGCCACTCCAGACTCCCTCATGCAGTACCACAGTTCCTCATGCAGTACCACAGTTCCTCTCTGGGCACCCTGTCATAGGCTTTCTCTTGATCTACAAAGACACAATGCAGCTCCTTCTGACCTTCCCTGTACTTCTCCATTGCTAGCCTCAATGCTAACATTGTGTCTGTGGTACTCTTCCTCGGCATGAAGCCATACTGCTGCTCACAAATACTTACTTCTGTCCTTAGTCTAGCCTCAACTATCTTTTCCCATAGCTTTATCGTATGACTCATTAGCTTTATCCCTCTATAGTTTCCCTTCCCAGAACCTTCAGTCCATTCTTTCACAACTCAAGTCCTCCAGGTAGACTGGGCACCACCTGATCCCGCCACTGTCCCACTAAAAGAGCCTTACTTTTTGCTCAGTTCACCAAGGTAGAGGAGGCTTGTCTCAATCGGGTATTATTCAATGTTCAGGGAAATTAAAATATCCAGATCCACTGCCCTTCTCTCCAGTAACAGTTTCATGTGCTCTACTGTATCCAGTGTGACCGTCATATAATAAATCTTATGCTAAACATAGCAGTAAAAACATTAGAGAAACATATGTTAGAGCTTACCTCTCCCTCCCGAATAAGCACATCCCTACGATTGCCATTTTCAATCACCTTTAGACACATGTCCCCCTTCAGTTGAAAGAACAACTATGAAATCAAAATGGAAGACAAGCGAAGAAATGTCAGGTAAACTTACAATGCACAGCACCTTAACTTCATTAATGATTTAAATCTCCAACACACCAATTTAATCTAATGTTAATGAATGTACTTTGGCAACTAATTAAACGTAATCTTATTCTGACATCTTCCTTGCAATAGATAAACAAATTAGAACGTAATTGATAATTATTTCTAACTACACTAGAGGAAACGTTGCTCCCATACAGAGAAGATATGCCACATATGCTTTCATTCCTAACACTAAAAACATTATACCCTTAATCAATGATCAGAGTTCACTTTGTTAATCGGGATGCAGTAATACCTCGATATACGAGTGCTTTGACACACGAGTGTTCCGAGACACGAGCAAACCTGCGATAAATATTTTTGCTTTGAGGCACGAGCAACTTCCAGATGGTGGCGCTAAATGGCAGAGCGCTCCGAGCGCACTTCACTTGTTCAGTTCAGGTATTCACCACCTTTCGTACTCAAATCCTGCGCGTCTCCCGTGTTGTGCTTCCATTAGGGATGGGAAAAACGACTTGTACCGATAAAAGGTTTTGCACATGCGCAATGCGAGTGCATCGGCAGCGTAGTGACGGATCGATTAATTTAAGGGACAGACTTTAGAGTACATCGGATTTCAGATTACTGTATTAGTTAATCGCGATATATAGCTTTAAGTGTATTTTTTCACAACTTTCCAAAAGTACGTACGTGCATAGACATCTTCCGCGGTGGATTATGTGAAGGGCCGTGAAGCAGCACAAAGCCTCCAGACACGACACAAAATAGCTTAAAAGCATTACATTTGACTTGCTGCTACCTACAGAAACCCTGGTTATGTTACCGTTAAAGGGGACATATTATGAAAAACGCACCCAAAACCAGCGAAATAAGCCATCCAGTCAATCCTTCGTAGTTTGCAAGTACAGAAATGCTTCTGGCATGGAGGAGATCACGGCAGTATTACGGCTGAATAAGGACAAATACCTAAAAAGATGGGCACCTGTGATTTCATATTTGGAGAAGTGATAACTATTCTTGCTCTTGTCTTTTGTTTTCTTTAGTTCCCTTTTTCAGGGTGCTTGCTATTTCTTTTTAATTGTGCCCATTAATATTTCAAGTTTGCAAATGATGTATATGTGCAAATGTCAAGGAATGTTTTGTTTTAATAAAGAGTTAAAAAAAAAAAAAAAAATGCTTCTGGAAGAAATCTCTCGGACTGTGACATCACGTTTTTGGTGGTAATGTTCTGGCGAAAATTGGCAGAAAAAAAAATGTGTGTGCTAAACACTTTGAGCCAGACTGCTTTAAGAACCTCGGACAATATAAGGCTGGACTAGCAATGAAACTTTATCTAAAAGACAGAGCGCAACCATCTGTCCGGTAGGAAAATGGAGACGAGGCATCACAAATATACAAGTGCCTGGGAACTGCATTAACTTGTGGAAAAAGGGTATAATATGTGATCTCTAACGACGGTAAACAGTTTTCTATTCGACCAGATTTGAACGTAGTTTTGAAAAATATAAAAATTTTTAAAATGCCTTGAATTTAATAAATTAGTAAACTTACTGAATTGCTTTATTCATTTCTATAAAATAACTACATTATTTGCTTGTATTAATATTGTTAAAAAGAAGATGGAAATGAGTGTAGAGTACATATAAACCTAAAAAACCTAAAATACTACAACCAACTGAATCACAAAATCTTGGGCAGGCAACGCTGAACCGAGATACATCGTGGGAAGGGACTAGTTCGTCAAATCGTATCGCATCAGAGGTTTTAACAGATGTATCTTGAATGAATCGGATCATGACAAGTGTATCGAGATAGAATCGGACAGAGACCAGAGATTCCCATACCTAGTTTCCATTATTTACATGATTTTTGGCAGTACCTGTGAGTATTCCTTATAAGTGATGGGTCTATTCTGGATCCGATCCGGATCCGGATCCCCCCCCCCCCCCCCCATACATGACTGTATCAAATTCCAAAAACATCGGTCAATAATCAACCGAGATACTGAGGAACGAATTTTCAAGCTCCGTTGACTCCAACGTTACCAAATAATTCTGCTCCATAATCCAGGATCTCTTCTGGATCATCATCACCTTGTAACACCCCCTACGATTCCTGAAAATGTCATCAAGATCCATCGAGAACTTCTTGAGTTTTCTTGCTAACGGCGCACGGATGGATGGACAAATGACCTTGGTCATATAACCACCATCTTGCCGGAGAAGAAGCTTTGAAGTATTAACAATGTTAAAGGTTAACAATGATGTGTGTTATAAGATGTATGCTTTTAAGTGTCAATGGTTTTAAACGCTTCCTTCAAGGTAACCCCTACTCCATTCCTCTTTAAATCTCCTCCATGATAAAATAACTTGGATCCTGCTCCTAAGCAGCTAGCGGTCATTGCTAACCTGGGCCTTGACCAATCCAGTACAACTTAGTGATTTGCATGTTCAATTTGGCCTATTTGTACGCCTTATGCCATTCCTGAAGTCTCTGAATTTATCCGGGTTTGAGACCGGCACAAGGGAGAAACTGCCAATACTACATTAGCTTCTGCTAACCGCATTACCCATACTACCCATGAGGCTCCAATATCTTGAAACTGTCTATTCCAGGGAGAAGACATGGCCCACCAATTTGTATCAACCTCATGCTTTTCTGACTCCATGACCATGGACAATGGAAAATGGTGTGTAATGAACTGGAAACATGCTGTAACATAACTTTGGCTTGGATACCGTGTACTCAGTTACATGGTTGGCAAAATTTCAGTTGGGAACACTATAAAGGGCAAGAAGACACTCATGTGCATGAAGTTATGTGGGCCAAATATAATGGGTTTTGGAGAAGAACCCTACCTTTCAAAGCCACTTGTCAGCAAACCATTTTGAGACGAGGTTTGTCCTGCAGAAATGGTATATTAGGAGATGTTGTGCAATATGTGGGAGACCCATACATCATGCTGGCAGAGGCGCAGGTCTTCAAGCAAAGCCTGTGTAAAGGTCAAGCAGTGGAAGGCTTTGACTGGATAGAAAGCAACACAATCTACACCAATATGACTTTTCAAGCTCCGGTGGATGAGTGGTTACGGTGTGGAGTAGGAAAAGACCAGCATGACTGCAGATGGTATGAACAAATAGCATCCATATCTGGGGACTTAGTGATTGAAACCTTCAAAGAAGCCACTGGAGTCATTGCAGACGTGGCAGGCTGGTCAGTTGTATATGGCCTTATTTAGCAACAAGCATCTTTGTGGGAGGTCTCTTGGTGCTCATGATTCTCCCCCGACTCCTCCCATCTGCAAACTGACAGAATGTGGCTTTGAGTCTTTTTTGCACCTACATCTTGGGACGATTTCATATCTCTTCTTCTGGATGGGGTTCTGGGATAATGGCAGGTCTAGTCACATGGTTGATTGTTGACGCAGCAATCATTGTTTACCATCCCCTAAGACCTGTCACTACTGCCATTGAAGCCTTTAACACCATTGCCCTGCTGACTTATGAGGTTATCATGATTGCTAATATAAAAGACAAAGGCCACCAATGGATGAAGAAGTAGATCACTCTCATCATTTGGGGTATCAGGTGGAGTGTCATATCTATATTAGCCTGGGCCCAAGTGGTTGACCAGCTCATGGTGTTAGTACGGTTCATGTCTTATGCCGCCTGGTTCCCCGATAGGATATCAACAGAGATAGAGGCCAGACCTCCAGTTCCTCTTTGTTCACCATGGCTGGCTGCCATGGCTAGACGACGGCAAAAATACAGAATAGATCAAATGCTACTGCCATTCATTTTGCTTTGCAATAATTGAGAAACCTATGTTTTATTGTGTAGGATGGAGCACAAAGCCAAAAGTGCTATATTGACAAAAGCAACATTCCTACATGCCCGGGGCATGTTCTGTTACAAGACTATGGAATCTCCCTGAATTACGTCCCAGTTCCAAATGATGAAATTGGAACACACAGCCACACATGTGAGATTTTATATCACCTGAATTCAAGGAAGAACCGGTTGCTCCCAAGAGATAAACCAGGCCTTGACAATGTCAGTGATATCTCCTGTGTACTCGGGAATCAGCTGGAGCTGAAACTAACAGGAATGGATGACCGGGTGGCCCTGCTGGAATCAGGAAGAGCAGGACATTCTGTTCCACAACATTACCAGTGGAGGGCCAAAAGGGGTGTCATCCCAGATAGAGCAACCAGCAAATTCATCAGAAACTATAGGAGCAGAGGCTAGCCGTAGAGGCGGACGAGATGGAGGGGACATTAAGATTCATTCCCTATAAAACAAACCTGACAAAAGGGAAGAAATGGTATGTTGGTCAGAAGAGTCCACCTGGTCCAAGCCATTAAAGCAAATTTACCAACATCCCCATCGCCATCATTGTTCCAGGAAATGGGATGGTGAGTGATTTCAAGGAGGGGGTGTCAATAAATACTAAATACTTTTTATTGATTTGTCCCTCGGAGGGCAATCTGGTTTACAGCAGTTACAGTCTAACTCAGGGGTGGGCAAACTTTTTGACTCGCGGGCGGGCCACAATAGGTTCTAAATTTTGACAGAGGGGCCGGACCAAGAACGGATGGATGGAGTTTGTGTGAGCTAATATAAATGACACAGGAAAGCTATTGCATGAAAGGATTTGGCCTTTTACAGGTAGCATTACAGGGAAAAGGTCAAATGAATGAGGTTTAATTATAATACAATTTTATTTAATGATGTAATTTAGACAAGTTTGGCGGGCTGGATTAAAAAGACCAACGGGCCGCATATGGCCCCCGGGCCTGGGTTTGCCCATGCCTGGTCTAACTGTAGTCTGCTGCCGGTTGCCGCGTGTGCAGGCGTCGAGGCAATGTGGGTGAAGTGTCTTGCCTAAGGACACAACAAGAGTGCACACATGTGCCTGAGCCGGGAATCAAACTGCCAACCTCTCGATCATAGGACAACCCTCTCAACCACTGCGCCACCATCGCCCCCCTAAAGAAATGCTGAAATCCCTTCACCCAGAGAAATAGGACTCCAGTTCTACATCACAAGCAGAAGAAACCAAGATCATAATGTTAAAGGTGACATATACCCTTTTTCCACAAGTTAACGCAGTTCTCATGAAATATCTGTGCTAGTCAAAATAGCAAACAGATGCTGCAGGACAGCGTCCGTCATTTCTGTCTCAAACCGCTCTGCCAGAAACGCCCTAAACCCAGAAGCAAAAGTACGTTCATAGCGAGCACACGCGGGTTACCATGAGGCGACCTTTCAGCACACACAACACATTTTTGGCCATTTTCACTGGAACATTACCACAACAAATAAACTTTATCCACTCTGCTCTCCTTCTTCAACTCCTGCAGGAGACAGGGAGATCGTTGATGTACGTAGCACAATCAAGGAAAGAGTGTATCTACAGACACACACACGTATAATGAATTGCTATGCTATGCTTGCCGATGCTATTCTTTGAAGCTGAAATAAATGTATTAAACTGAAGTTAAAGTATTTGAGTTTTGGTTCTATTAAGTTTCTCCTTTATGACTTTATTCACTTGTTTTCCTGTTTAACTCAAGCTTTAAATGTACATTTTTTATTTATGATTTTCTCCTAGTTTTTTTTTTTATTATAGATTTCATCAGAAATAATTTTTATTTTTATTTCCTTTTCCCCCGTTTATCCAAAGTTCAATATTTTCAGAAGCCGAAAGGGGTGGAACAAATTTTAAATGGTTCTTATAGGTTGCTCGAGTCAATGAAATTAAAACACCCTTGGGACCTACTGTCCAGAGGCCTCATCTATCAACCGTGCTTACGCACAAAAACCTTGCGTTCGTCCATTCTCACGTCAAAGTTCAGAGACAGGGAGGATTTACTGGCTCATCAGCCGCTTCAGGATCCTGCGGGTAATCCTCCTGGAACCGTGTGCAGAGCTGCGGCCGGCCTTGGAGCGCGACACAGCACTGACCCATGCACCGCCAGTACCGATACAGGTACTGACCACACGGGTTCCTCACAACCGGGGCATCCCAGAGGGAGCTGGCCAACCGATCGGGACTTGAAGGTACGACTTGAGATACGAGCCCAGTCCAGGAATGAATTATACTCATATGTCAAGGTATTACTGTACTTCTACTAATATGGAAAAAGCCCAAGTTTTAAGTATCTCTAGATCAATAGCACGATTTATGATATGAAGTACCGTATTTTTCGGACTATAAAGCACACCCGATTATAAGGCGCACCTGATTATAAGGCTCATGAAGTGAAACACAACAGTCAGATAAATCAAACTTTATTCAACTCATTCACAAGCTCAAACTCTCCTGCCGTCGCCTCCCTGTCTTGGTGAACGTGTGTTCACCTTCTGTCGTCCAACGCTCCCACGCAGCTCGCAGTTTAACTTGGAGCGGTTGGAGTTGGAGTTCTTTGGTTAATCCACCCGGGATGATGGCGAGCTCCGAGTTAGCTTGCTTCACTTGGGTTTTGACAGTATCGGGCGTGCACTGAGTCACAGAATATGACTTGGTGCAGGTCATCTTCTTGCTTCTTCCTCCACTTCCGTACCGTTGATTCATTAATTGTTGGATTCTCTCGCAGCTGCTCTATTCCCATGTTCTCTTAACAGATGGCATTTTGGGGTCCTTATACACAGACCATAATATAATGTTGCAGCACAACACCGGTACATGTCACTCCGTGAGGCGACTGACTGTATCTCCAGCTCTCGCTACCTCAGCAGAGCTACAAACATTGTCAGAGACTCCTCCCACCCTGGACACAACTTGTTCAACCTGTTGCCCTCGGGCCGGCGCTACAGGTTGCACAAGAGCAGGACCAACAGACTCAGAGACAGTTTTTTCCCGAGAGCCATCAGTACCCTGAACAACAGGTCCTTCTGTCCGTGGCGCTGCAGAACCTGGACCTGTGGCCTAAACGCTGATGTCCACGTCGCCAGCATTAGCATTTTTTTTTGTCTGCTCCTGCTCTGTCTCGCTATCACTTCCCTATCCATCTCGTTTTTGACTTGTCTCCGACCTGCCATTCTTTCTCTCTCTCTCTCTCGCTCTCTCTCTCAAACCAGCCGGCCAGACAGATGGCCGTCCACCATGAGCCTAGGTTCTGTCCAAGGTTTCTTCCCGTTAAAGCAGTGGTTCTCCCCCTAGGGGGCCGCGGTGCGATGTCAGGGGGGGTGCCTGTAACCGCGGAGAAAATGTTTTTTTGCCTGAGTAAAGTGTAATTGCACATCCAATCCAGTAGTTGGCAGTGGCGCCCTGATTGTCAGAGTGCGCGCAGGGAGGATTAGCAGAAGAAGAGCGGTTGTAAACAATATACGGTGGGAGAAGAAGAAAGACTTGACTTCCTCATTTTCTGTTGCAGACTAAAAAAAATGGTAATAAAGTTATTCTTTGTTGTAAGTTGATCTATATTTCTTTCTTTTTCATATTTCTTTGTATGTTAATAAGGATACAAGAGTGTTTTTATTTTCGGGGGGGGGGGGGGGCGCGAAACGAAAATAATTGAGAAGCACTGCGTTAAAGGGAAGTTTTTCCTTGCCTCCGTTGCTCTTGTGGGTCAAGTTGGGTTCTGTGTTTCCCTGCTAATCCTGTAATGTGCCTCGAGATGACTTTCTGTTGTGATCTGGAGCTATAGAAATAAAACTGAATTGAATTGAATTGAATTAAACAGGACAACTACTCACTATGTGCAATAACTAATGTGCAATAACTAAATGTGCAATAACTAATGTGCAATAACTAATGTGCAATAACTAATGTGCAATAACTAAATGTGCAATAACTAATGTGCAATAACTAAATGTGCAATAACTAATGTGCAATAACTAATGTGCAATAACTAAATGTGCAATAACTAATGTACTGTATTTCTTTATGCAAAGTACTGGCCAATCTCACTGCATGCACTGATCACTTTCAATTTGTGTCGTTTTTTTATTCTGCTTGAACCTACTTGTAAGTGTCCGTCTATGACGCATGACGTGTCACGTGACTGGGGCGACGCTGCAAGCCCCGGAACATGTATGGAACCGCGTATAAAGCCGGAAGAGTTCCGCCGGCGGGCGCGTGACGAACAGCTGGTCTCTGCAAACGCCGAGACAGGGACATGGTGCGCTAATAACCCGACGCCAAAGAAGAGCGCCAAACGATATTTTACGAGTTTGCACCCTTGGTATGCAGAGCGAGGTATGTCCGATACAATATGCTGTACCCTGCAATCTGACCGTTATGTCGAAACGCAGTATGCACTGACGAGTGGTTATGTTTTTTGTTTGATTATTTAGTTTCACGGTGTTTGAAGGTGCTTGAAGGTGCTTGAATAAAGTACGCAAAGCAACTACACCCGTTGGTGACTCTCTGCACTTATTTCGACGCCGGGGGCTGCAACAGTGAAACTCGCTGCAACAGCTGAGCCATCCACGACGCGGGTCCTGCGCCGTTCATCAACCACCTGGAAACCTGAGGCGAGCTACACGCTGTTCGGACGCCACGCCTGACTCAAAAGACTGTTGTCGCCTGGAGGCTAAAACTTGATGCAAGCCGCATATCTACACTGAAGAATGGGGTGGTAAGAGAAATAAACGTGATTCTCTGCTAATCCACCTCATATTGGACAATCAGTTTATATTTTCAATAAGGGTTTTGAATATTACTGATTGATTGTGTGAAGATATGGATTTATAGAGGCTGATGTGTGTTGTTAGAGCCTATTGTTTGTTAGAATACCTCCAGTTCTAAACCGTATGACGTTTTGAAAGAGATGACTGTCTGAAACATAAGAATATATTATTCCCAGCGTTTTGTCTATATATTCTTATCGTATATGCTCGCTCAGTGTTGTGTTCTGAAGGTGTAAATGTCTGAGGTTAGTGGTAACCGTATTGTTTAGAAGTAATAGTCACTACAGCTACTACCCGCTAAAACTCGATGCCAGATAGGACGAGATAGCAGAAATAGTTGCGAAAGAACCAAGATGCTATCATTAGCGGAAGAAACAGACAAACCCCTAGAGCCACAACAGGAGAGGTCCAGCTCTCGTGAGCGCCAGCTAACAGAAAAGGGCTTAGAATTGCATAAACAGAAGGCGCAGAAGTCTGAAAAGGCTTTCTACAAGGCCTATGAGTTCTGGAAGAAAACTGCCAAGGAAATTAGAAGAGGATTGAAGTCCTTCTGTTCAGCTGAAGACCTGGAAGAAAGCGAAAGGAGCATAAAATCCAGGCATGATACAGTATCCCAGCATTATGAGGCAATCCGCCGCAACCATACCTCCAACCCAGATGTTGTTAAGCGAATGGATGCATGTGGCACCCTGACCGCAGAGATTTGCGACCTCACCAGTAGGCGACTAGGGAGCGGAGCTGGAGAATTTAATGACCGACTTGAGAAGGAAAGAGTGCGGATGGTATTAAGTAAAGAGGAGTACGGGTCTGTATTTGGGACAACAGACACAGAAACCGTGCTTTCACGAGAGAATGGCAGCTCCAGACGTTCCAGCAGAGATGCAGATGCTAAAGCAGACCTTGTCGACAAACAAAAGCATGCAGAGGCAGTGAAAAGAGTGCATGCACAACAAGCGAAGGTTCATAAACTGGAGTGTGAATGGAAGCTCAAGGAAGCACAAATGAAGGCAGAAATCAAACAGGAAGAGGATGAGATTAAAGCGAGGCTGGCACAAGAAAAAACAATTTTACATCAGCTTGAAGTACACGAAGAGGGGTCTGATGGCGTTTTGAGTTATCCTGACCGCCATAACCCACAAGCAACGCCATTCCAGCCTCGCCCTGCACCTCCTGAAACGCCAATTGTTCAGGGTGCCAGCCTGGCACAAGCAATCGCAAGCGCATTAATATTGAGCCGCTTGCCTGTCCCAGAACCAGCAATATTTTCTGGTGACCCTTTAAAATTCATAGATTGGAAGGTATCCTTCAACGCCCTTATTGACCAGAAACCCCTCCCACTTAGTGAGAAAATGTTTTATTTAAAGAATTATCTTGCGGGCGAGGCACGGAAATCTGTGGAGGGATTTTTCTACCGCAACTCCAGTGCTGCATATCAGGGCGCCTGGGCAGTTCTAGAAGACAGGTATGGAAGTCCTTTTGTTGTCCAAAGGGCCTTCAGAGAGAAGCTCACGAAGTGGCCGAAGATACCGGCTAATGAACCGAGAGCAATCAGAGAGTTTGCTGATTTTCTTCAAGGGTGTGCTGAAGCCATTCCCCATGTTAAAGGACTGTCCATCCTGAACGACTGTGAGGAGAACCATAAACTCCTTAAGAAACTGCCTGAGTGGATGGTGCGCAGGTGGAGCCGTAGTGTTGTAGACGAGCTAGATAGATTCGGTGAATATCCCAGCTTTATACAGTTCACAGAGTTCATGCAGAAGGAAGCTCGAATAGCATGTAATCCCATTTCCTCCCCCCTCTTACTGAACATCAAACTAACAGATGAAAGGTTTCAGAGGAAAGCTAAAGCATTTAACACAGGGACTCAATTGAATAATCCTCCCCCAGAATCATTAGGATATTCACATCCTCGACCACCCTGTATAGTGATGGTCTTCCTTTGGTGGGTGGATGGGCAGTTGGAAACAGAACCTAAGGAGTGTAGGATGAGAGTACATCTCTTCGGTGCTGCCTCATCTCCTGGTTGTGCCAACTTTGGCCTCAAGTATTTAGCACAGCAGCATAAGGCCAGTCACCCTTTAGCTTCAGCCTTTGTGGAGAAGAATTTCTACGTGGATGATGGGTTAATTAGTGTTCCAACGGTGAAAGAGGCGCAGCAACTAATCATTGAGGCACAACAGCTTTGCAGGGTTGCGGGCCTCGGTCTACATAGATTCGACTCGAATAGAAAGGAAGTGCTCTCTTGTGTGGCGCCTTCCGAAAGAGCAGTGACAAGAGGCCCCCTTCACCTTAATCCAACTCCTGATAGTCGCACACTTGGCATCCAGTGGTCTCTAGAGAAGGACACCTTCACTTTCAGCATTGAGGCAAAAGACCACCCCCCTACACGCCGTGGCCTCCTGTCAGTTGTAGCTTCTCTGTATGATCCACTGGGGTTTGTAGCTCCCTTTACCCTGAGTGGTAAACGCATTCTGCAGGGATTGTGTCGAAGAGGTATTGGATGGGATGATCCAATTCCTAACGACTTGCGCTTACGGTGGGAGAAGTGGAAGGAGGGTCTCAAACAGTTAAAAGGTATCACAATACCCAGATGTTACCATCCTCAACATTTTGGTAACATAGTCAGGGTGGAACTGCACCACTTCGCAGATGCCAGCACTGCAGGATATGGCACATGCTCCTACCTAAGATATATGAATGATAAGAACAAAGTCCACTGCACTCTGGTGATGGCAAAAGCGAGGGTTGCACCCTCAAAGATCACAAGCGTCCCAAGATTGGAACTAGCAGCTGCAGTTACCTTAGCCAGAATGAGTGCCATGCTAAAGGTAGAACTCGAGATGAAGATTGACCAAGAATTCTTCTGGATTGACTCACGAGTAGTGCTAGCCTACATCAACAATGAGGCACGCAGGTTTCATGTTTTCGTTTCACACCGTGTTCAACTGATAAGGGAATGTACAGACCTGAATCAGTGGCACTATGTTGATACAAAGCAAAACCCAGCTGACCATGCTTCCAGAGGTCTTCATGCAGAAGACATCTCCTCAACAACCTGGCTGTCTGGACCCAAGTTCATATGGGAACAAGAGGTGCTCACACCACCTCAGTCCTCGACCGAGCTGCTCGTTGGGGATCCCGAGGTTAAAAACATCCAAGTACTAGCAACCCAGGTTGATGAGACGAACGATATGCTGAACCGTTTGAGCCGGTTCTCAACCTGGAAAACGCTTGTTAGAGTAGTTGCCAGAATCAAGAGACTAGGATCTAAGATGGACCCTCAGGGTGACGTTGTAACTGTTGATGAGCGTAGGAGTGCTACGGCGGTGTTGCTTAAGCTCGCCCAAAACGAGCCTTTTCCCAAGAACTGCGGAAACTTCAAGACAGTCGTAAAGACGTAGCTCTTACAAGATATAGTCCCCTCTTCCGTCTTGATCCAATTCTGGTTGGTGGACTTCTTTGTGTTGGTGGAAGACTGAAAGATTCAACCCTCAGTCAGGAAGTAAAGCATCCCATTATTCTTCCTAAGGCCAGCCATATCACCAAATTGATTATGTCTCACTACCATGCTCAGACCTGCCATCAGGGCCGGGGCCAGACGCTGATGGAACTTCGGGCAAATGGTTATTGGGCCATTGGAGGAAGCAAGACAGTTGCCAGATTAATACACACATGTGTTAAGTGTAGGAAGCTCAGACGACCAGCTGAGGAACAAAAAATGTCCGAGCTACCCAGAGAACGTTGTGACGCCTCAGCTCCCTTCACGTTCTGCGGTATGGACTGTTTTGGCCCGTTTCTCGTCAAGCGGGGTCGTAAGGAATGCAAAAGATACGGACTAATTTTCACATGCTTGTACTCTCGAGCGGTCCATATCGAAATGTTAGAGGATCTGTCCACAGATGCATTCATCAATGCGTTGAGGTGTTTTATTAGCCTTAGAGGAGCTGTTTACCAACTACGTTGCGACCAAGGCACGAACTTTGTAGGAGCCAAGAATGAGTTCAGGGAAGCCCTCAAGCAATGTGACACACAAGCGCTGGAAGCCTTTCTAGCAGATAATCAGTGCGAATTCGTCCTTAACGCTCCATCGGCAAGTCATGCTGGCGGTGTCTGGGAGCGACAGATCCGGACAATTCGGAATGTGTTGAATGTGTCCATCGCCCAATGCCCTGGTAGGCTGGATGATGCCTCGCTTAGAACACTGTTTTATGAAGCTATGGCCATTGTAAACAGTCGTCCACTGAATGTCGATGGAATCAACGATCCTAGATCACTGGAACCCTTGACCCCAAACCACCTAATTTTAATGAAATCTAAAGCTGCACTACCACCCCCGGGAAAGTTTGGGAAGGAGGAACTGTACGCTGCAAAAAGGTGGCGCAGGGTCCAGTATCTGGTTGAACAGTTCTGGAGCCGATGGAAAAAGGAGTACCTCCTAAACATCTCCTTAAGGCAGAAGTGGCATCTACCCCTGCGCAACCTGAAAGTTGATGACATAGTCATCATCAAGGAAGATGCACTACCTAGGAACGAGTGGCACCTTGGACGTGTAGTGGAAACCACAAAGGGAACCGATGGCTTAGTCCGTCGGGTCAAGGTACGAGTAGGGGAACGGAAATTAACAGGGAGAAGAGACCGTCCCTCTAAATATTCGATCATTGAACGGCCTGTCCAAAAACTTGTACTTCTCCTCGAAAATTAATTTATTTGCTGTCGTTTTGACGAAACACTGACCTCAGACATGTTGTTTATTTGTATGCATTGATGTGATTTTTCTTTATCGTTTTGCAAATCATGCATGATTCCTTCTTGTTTAACTGACGTTTACCTGAGTTCATTATAGCATGATTTGGTGGGAGTGTAAGTGTCCGTCTATGACGCATGACGTGTCACGTGACTGGGGCGACGCTGCAAGCCCCGGAACATGTATGGAACCGCGTATAAAGCCGGAAGAGTTCCGCCGGCGGGCGCGTGACGAACAGCTGGTCTCTGCAAACGCCGAGACAGGGACATGGTGCGCTAATAACCCGACGCCAAAGAAGAGCGCCAAACGATATTTTACGAGTTTGCACCCTTGGTATGCAGAGCGAGGTATGTCCGATACAATATGCTGTACCCTGCAATCTGACCGTTATGTCGAAACGCAGTATGCACTGACGAGTGGTTATGTTTTTTGTTTGATTATTTAGTTTCACGGTGTTTGAAGGTGCTTGAAGGTGCTTGAATAAAGTACGCAAAGCAACTACACCCGTTGGTGACTCTCTGCACTTATTTCGACGCCGGGGGCTGCAACACTACTTGAATTTTCTGTTACATTTACCTGCATTTTCTGATATTATTATTATTATGTTGTACTACGCACCGGACGGAGCCGCGCTCCTAATCTCTTTGCATAGCCACTATGCAAAGACAATAAAGGCTTTCGATTCTATTTCTAGTCGTAATGCTAAGACAGTCCATCAAGCGGTGCAGTTTCGTCGCTTACCAAAGTCGCACTAAAACATTTTGACTGATTTTTGAGCGCCACATAAAATCAGTTCGAGGTCAGTGAGCAAAACCAGAATTAATACATTAGACAGGTTATAAGGCGCACGGTCGATTTGTGTGAAAATTAAAGGATTTTAAGTGCGTTAAAAAATACGTATTATGAAAAGATGAAAAAGCAGAATTTTTTTTAATTCAAAGAGATTTAATTAATTTAAACATATGTGGGTTTTAAGTCCTAATATTTGTTGCAAAATAAGTCTGTATCATGTCGTGGTTAATGAGTGAACTGTTATACCTCATAAAATGACTACCCTCTGAATCCTGTGGCCTCTGGTGGCAGACTAAAGCCACTCCGGTCCAGGCAGCCACAGCTTTTGCGTAATCGTGCTCCTGTATTCTGAAGTTTAAGGTACATGCTTTGACGCGTTGTTTCGGTATAACTGGATATACCAGCTCCTGAAGCCTGACAACCAGATTTCTCTTTTTTGCGCAGCAAGAGGAAAAACATGTTAGCCATTGTGACAACAGGATAAAACAGATTTGCACCACGATTTATATCTATTCCTAACAGAACTCAACTTATGTGCAAATCATGTTTTAAATACTAACTTTTTATGTATTAAGGATAACTATCAAATAGTTATTTGCTATTATACTGTTCCTTTATCTATTTGTGTGAATTTGAAGTAATTCAGTCGAAAACAGAAAACAAATCAGGATTTTAGAGTTCCTCGAGACTGCATAAAAATAATCTGTGCAGGTGAGACGTGATAAACGATGAATGAATGAAGTGCTTTTCTTACCTCCTCTCCTTCCTCGATGTGATAGTCCTCCCTGGCGTTCGGCCCTCCGACAAACATGACATTCAACTGGGAAAAGTGCCTTATAGAAAGAGGATGAAATTACAATACTGTTCTCACTACATCTGTATTAAACATGAAGCTTATTGTACTTGTACGAGTTATTTATTGGGAAGCACACATGGAAGAATCCTCTGTAAGGACATGTACACCCACCAATGTGGCTAATTTCAAATTAAAGTTACTCACATGAGTTTGTTGCACACCGGAGGCAGAAAATAATTGTTGTTTTCTTCAATCCAGGAGTACACATTCACAACATCAGGCCTGCTACTCATTTTTGAACCTCAGCGGCTTTATGCTGCAGTCTGAAATCTGTGTGTGCACTCTGATCTGAATCGTTGAAATAAAGTGACTGACTCAAAGTCCAGAACACACAAATGGAGGAGGAGTATCATTCCGAACCAGGTGACAAGCTAACACAAAAAGAGCTCGACTCCACATACCTTCTCTAAGGGCGATCATTCCTCCTGCAATGTATACCTTTATTTTTGGACTTTAGATTGAAGATTGTCCCAGTCCAACTGATAAATGAGGCTATTAGCTCGTTAATCCATATTCCAGCCAGGTCGCCCAGCTGTGAGTCCTGTAGAGGAGAAACAAACACTAGTCTGTGCAAAGGTATTACAACACGTGTCTCTGTATGTGCGCCTTTAATATATTAAAGTTAAACATTACTTGTGCCCGTCTGCCGTGTGCAGAAACTAATGAAAGATTCACTGTCTGTCAAAAGGAAAAGACAGCCCCTTCCACTAATCATACCATTGTGTCATTGTTATTAGTGTCAGTGGATGGAACATACCATATAATATCAGCACAGGACTACAAACTGCTATTATGTTAGGGTGTTAGGGTGCGGTTCCCAGGCCGGCCACTAGTTGCGCGGGCCTTTAATGAGCACAAAAGTCTTGTTTCCGTTCACGAGCTGTGCTACCCGTGAGGCTGCATGATGTAAATTGTACAGAATTGTGTTAAATGAACTTTTATTATGCTTTTATTTTTCATACTATTCACACACGTACGTGTTATCTGTTGTTTAGATACACGTAATTACATATTAATATACCTGTAGGCATGTAAATGGTGCGTAGGAACGGATTAATCTAGTTTCCGTTAGTTCTTAGGGGAAATATATTTTAGGTTTTCGACCAATATCAGTTCGAGAATCGGGGGTTCCACTGTATAAAGAAAAACTCTGCGTTGAATAATTTGTAGAAGTTATCATTAAAGGAGACATATTCTACCCTTTTCCCACAAGTTAACGCAGTTCTCAGACATTTATATGAAATATCTGAGCCAGACTTTGGTCAAAATAGCAAACAGATGCTGCAGGACAGCGTCCCTCATTTCTGTCTCAAACAGATGCTGCAGGACAGCGTCCCTCATTTCTGTCTCAAACAGATGCTGCAGGACAGCGTCCCTCATTTCTGTCTCAAACAGATGCTGCAGGACAGCGTCCCTCATTTCTGTCTCAAACAGATGCTGCAGGACAGCGTCCCTCATTTCTGTCTCAAACAGATGCTGCAGGACAGCGTCCCTCATTTCTGTCTCAAACTGATGCTGCAGGACAGCGTCCCTCATTTCTGTCTCAAACAGATGCTGCAGGACAGCGTCCCTCTTTTCTGTCTCAAACAGATGCTGCAGGACAGCGTCCCTCTTTTCTGTCTCAAACAGATGCTGCAGGACAGCGTCCCTCATTTCTGTCTCAAACAGATGCTGCAGGACAGCGTCCCCCATTTCTGTCTCAAACAGATGCTGCAGGACAGCGTCCCTCATTTCTGTCTCAAACAGATGCTGCAGGACAGCGTCCCTCATTTCTGTCTCAAACAGATGCTGCAGGACAGCGTCCCTCATTTCTGTCGCGGGGGCAGCAGCCGAAGAGGAGCGGAGATCTCGGCGCTCTGAGGGAGCGTCTCACCCCGTCTCTGAGGGAGCGTCTCATCCCGTCTCTGAGGGAGCGTCTCACCCCGTCTCTGAGGGAGCGTCTCACCCCGTCTCTGAGGGAGCGTCTCACCCCGTCTCTGAGGGAGCGTCTCACCCCGTCTCTGAGGGAGCGTCTCACCCCGTCTGAGGGAGCGTCTCACCCCGTCTCTGAGGGAGCGTCTCATCCCGTCTCTGAGGGAGCGTCTCACCCCGTCTCTGAGGGAGCGTCTCACCCCGTCTCTGAGGGAGCGTCTCACCCCGTCTCTGAGGGAGCGTCTCACCCCGTCTCTGAGGGAGCGTCCAGCCCCCCCACGGAGGAAGCTCATTTCAGCCGCTTGTACCAGCGACCTCGTTCTTTGGTCTCGACCCAAAGCTCGTGACCACAGGTGAGGGTAGGAACCAGCTCAGCTCAGCTTCCTGGTCACCATGACGATGAAAAGAGCGCAGACACAGGGACGCACGCACCCACGTGCACGTTCTCCCAGCTTGACGTCAAGCCGGGAGGGATTTCTTCCAGACGCGTTTCAGGAGGTGATTACAGACCGACCCAAACTACAAAGGATCGACTGGATGGTTTGTTTTGCTGTTTTTGGGTTGATAAGGACCCAAAAACACCAGAATAGTGTCGAAACATGGGAAAGAGAGTTTTTATAATATGGGACCTTTAAGCCATATTGGGAGTCAGAGAACAGCGGAAAGCTCAACGTGATAAATCCATCACATCCATTCAGTGGCTCATAAAGTAAACGTAAAGGAACACAAACACGTCTTCACCTCTTCACTCACTAGTAAAACGAACAGTTTTACCTCGTTTTGTGTGTTTTTTATTAAATTCCTCTCCAGCTGTTCTCGCCATTGGGCCTGAGCAACATGCCATCCATCTGACGCACAGTGTGCACAACGAGGACGTTCCTCTCCAGCAGAAATGTTCCAAACATGATGAACATTTGCTGGAGGTTAGTCTACAGTCAAAGGATCAGTCCTTCAAGTTCTGCTGTTGATCTGGATCAGCGTCCCAATCACAACGTTTTTAAGGGATTATTTATCATTTTGGGACAATTACTGGGTTTTATCTTCTAACAGAAGTTAGACAAACTTAATGCTTACAATGATTGGACAATGGCATCCCCATCAGTTGTAGCACACATCCATCTGAATTCTAGGTCTGGTAATCCAGAACGTTTTAATAAGACCACAGAACACGCTCTAGTTTAAGTAACAGTGACCCTGACTGACCTGAGATCAGATTCAAACCGGTTCCTGATCATGACCATGTCCAGAGTCTGTAAATGCGCCCTTGATGCTGCCGTTTCGTGCTCATTGTTTTTAATATGCCTGCATTGTTTTTGTCCGAGTCTATTCTTGCCGTGATTTCTTGCTTCTCGTTGGCACCGAGAAGGATTCCTGGTTTGTGAATCATCTTCACTGACAGCGGTAATAAAAATCTATTCTGAGTCTGAGTCCAGTTCATGTCCTAAAGTTCCTGCTTTAAACCCTGAAGAAGAAGAAAGGTGATTTTGTTTCTGTAATGTAACGATCTTAAGTGTGTTGTGGAAGCTACGCCGCCGCTGCAGCCACTGAGGTGATGCACCTGGTTCACGAAGCTGCTGCTAACTATGGCGCCCGCTGAGAGTGCCTGAACGCTTGACACAAACCTGCATTTGAACATTCGGTCCGTTTATTTCCATGAAAAACGCTCCGCCGGTTTGAACAGCATCTCACGTGTCTCCATAGAAGTCCACATGTTTTTACAAATCCATTTTCCGTAGCACCTGCTTTAGCGGGTGAAGCCGGCTCACTCCTTCCGGGTGGAACACCCGACCCACGTAAGAATGGTTCCTACTACACATTATGACCCCGAAATAACCCACGACGCGGACATTAGCCTTGCTCCTATGTATCCTGTGAATAACATTTTCGTAAATAAGCCGGAAACATTAGCACACAACACATTAGCAAACTAATTCATCCGTTTATTGAATGGCAATAGTCATTTCAATCGTCCACTGGGTTCTTTCTCGGGCTAGAGGCCGAAACAAGGCCGTCCATGCAGCTATATAAACCATAGCTATCCTGACGCTAGCTGCCTCACGACGGCAGTGCGCATGCGTCAAGAGCGCCGCCATATTGGGACGGTGCTGTTGCAGACAGTCACGGGATGCCACAGTTCTGTGCGGCTCATGGGTGTTCAGGCAGACGAACAATTGAAACAAGGGAACAGGGAGTCACTTTTTACAAGTAAGTATATTATCAGGAGGATGTCAACACTTTTGTAAAAACTTGCCAGAAAATAAACTCTAAATAAACTACTCTATAAAAACATAATTTCTACTTGCCCTTTTTAAAACTACTCTGGTGGCCAAAGACAAGAATTCCAAAAAGTATATTAATGTTTGACTTGACCAGAAACCTTGGTGCAATATGTGCTGCTGTTTACTTTCATCACTCCAACACTTAGTCATGGCGCCATGGTGAACACGTCGGTGGGCGTGTTAACGGATAGGAGTGGCCATTGAGTTCAGTGGCGCCAGGTCTAGGTCACGTGATTAGTGACCTCAGCGAGAAGCTGCATCCTAACTGGTTCTGGCTGGTCAGCGTGCTGCCTTTAGGCGCTGTTTCGACCGAACTTACAAATGTAGTTTTGAAGATTGTAAAAAAAAAAAAAAAAAAATGGCTTAACAGCAGTTAAATTGTGGTTAGCTGGTCTCATTCAAAAATACCGGCTTTATTTTGTAAAATAAGTAATACTTTTCTGTCGTCTGGTACCTTAGCTTAAGAAGTGCTTCCGGTTCAGGGGGCAGGTTTGAAGCGCTCGTGAGAAGTGACCATTGTTGTAATCAGGACGAGGCTGTTCGCGTTCTCACTTTGACTTGACTAGTTTTTACGCGTCTGGAGCTGATAGACGGGACAAGTTTCTGATAGTGACATGAAAGAAATGTCAAGGTGAGTCGTGCAAGTGGCGCATTCTGCTTTTGGCGAACATTTCTGTTCGCATTAAAGACAGTCTTGAAGAAAAGGCTAAATGCTAACGTTAGCTAACTGTCATAACAACCAAACAAGGCCTTCATCCATCGCGTATTGGCTAACTAGGTAGTTAGTTGTTCTACAACTACAGTGAGATATTCATTACCTGACATAAGTAACACATTTTCTCGTGTTTTTAAGATGCAAACAGTTATCTCTGTCTAACGGGAGCACGAGTGCACACATTTAAACAATTTGAACGTAGATTGTACTAGCTAACTTGTTAGCGCTATGCCCAAATGTTTGTTAGATTAGCATTAGCCTGTCGTAGAACAACATTGGATTATCGGTTATTCACTTTTCAGAATTTGGTTTAAAGAAAACTACGGAGACTTGGATAAATGAACACGTTGTTGTCGGAATGTGCTAGTTAGCTAAATTGCTCAGTGTTTACATAAGAGAGCAGCACAAATCGGTCCCGAACTGCTTTCAGTAGTTCACACATCGGTGACCTGTTTGGGCAGCATTTGATCTTAAGGTGTTGTTGATGCCGTTTTTGGTTCCATCTCTAGTAACAAACGTGGTTTCAGTATTAAGAAACAAAAGGTGTCACTAAAGGTAACTTATCACATCACATGAACAAAGACACGTCTTCATCGTCCCAAAGGAAATTGTCTTTGTTTTGGGGATTTTTCCTGCATTTGTTGTGGTTTCAATTCTTCACCACAAGATTCAGCGTGAAGCTAAAACTGTATCGTAAAGCCCAGTTAACCTTAACGTTTCAATGAATGTAATGCTTAAATTAGAATTCAATTATCATCTAAGCTAATGTCATCCAGAATAGCAAGTATCGTCCACTTAACTTACTCTAACCCACTAATTAATTGCTTGTGGAACAAGTTGTCTTTGCCGGCTTTCTCTGCTACCCTTACTGCGTTGAGAGCTGTTTGCATTGAGATTTGCAAGGTCCCCACTGCCCGACCTTGACCATGACGTGACAAATGTGATATGAACAGTGGCGTTGGCTCTTATTCCGTGTATTGTTTCACCGCAGCGCCATGCCTGGGGGGCAGCAGCCTCAGAAACACTATGGCATCACCTCCGCCATTAGCCTTGCACCCGCACGAGAAGTAGACCACCAGTACACCAAGAAGCTCTGTGATGCTATGAAACCTTTCGGGGTGTTTGAGGATGAAGAGGAATTGAACCATAGGTAAGAAACGGCATGTTGTGGTGGACGCGTCACCAAAGTTGGTAATTTAACACTTGCTATGTGCAGCGACATGTTTCTGGAAGCTTCAACGGAGACGCAGGCTTGCAAGAGGTCACCCTGTGTTTTCTGTCTCGATAATACATGCCCTTGTGCTTGATGGCATATTTTTATAATGGTTGTACTTGTGATTACCGTATTTTCACAACCTTATGACGCACCTGGTGATTCGCCGCAGTCTCATTAACAGCTGATTTTTCGGTATTTTAAACGTACAAACGGCGCGCGGCTCAAAAGGCGCCGGCATGATAGGTGCGCAAAATAAAGCAGGGGCAAAACTGAGTTTGGTACTCGCATCTTTAATCGTCATCAATCAAACAAGCATACTAGTGCGCATTTTCAAAAATAGAGCCGGAGCAAAACAGAGTTTGGTACACAGTGTTTTTAATCGTCATTAATCAAAGTCCTCATCCTCTGTTTCTGAATTGAACAGCTGCGCTAGATCTCCGTCAAACATGCCGGCCTCTTTCTTCACTGTCACTGTCTCTTTCCGTGCCGTGCGGCGCCTCGGAAATGAAGCCGGCTTCTGCGAAGGCTCGAACAACAATGCTAGCAGACAGTTAGCCGAAGCTACAATCCAGTCACACTGTGGCGCTGCGCTGCCTTCCACTCTGAGTGGAACTGTGTTCTCCGTCTGTCGTCCAGCGCTCCCACGCAGCCCGCAGTTTAACGTTGCGCGGTTGGAGTTCTTTGGTTAATCCACCGGGGATGACGATGATAAGCTAGTTTGCTAGTTAGCCCGTTAGCGCGTTAGCTTGCTTCACTCCGGTTTAGACCGTATCGGTGAGATCGGCCCGCACGGAGTCGCCGATCGCAGGAGCCGAGTTGCTGCAGGTCGTCTTCTTGCTTCCTCCTCTTCCTCCATTGATTCATTAATGCTGGATTTTCTCTCCGCTGCTCTATTCCCGTGTTCTGCTGCGGGACCGACAGCCTCGGCAGCCACTTCCGTCAGCACGCCATAATAGTTTACTATGGTGAAGCGCATCGGCACGTATCACTCCGCGAGGCGCCTGGCTGAGTCCGCCTTACAACAACAAATAGGGCGCGCGGACCAATGGGCGCGCGGCACATTTTGAAAAAAATCTAAGACTTTTAGGCGCGTCCTATGGGTGTGAAAATACGGTACATGTTTTATTTGCTCCATTCTTAGTTCAGTGAAGTATCACAAAAAACCTGAAACTTGTGTCTTCTTTTTAGACTTGCTGTTCTGGGGAAGTTGAATAATTTTGTTAAGGAGTGGATTGCTGAGATCAGTGAATTAAAGGTGGGTTCTTTAAAAAGTTGTGATTTATTATGTGTTATTAAGCATTCTGTAAAGAAATGACATTTCATAACATGGCCTGTGATTCTCGTCAACAGAACATTCCACCATCAGCTATCAGCTGTGTTGGAGGCAAGATATTTACGTTTGGGTCGTACCGACTTGGAGTACACACGAAAGGTAATGGCTAATATTTTGGTTTCTCTTCCTCTTCTGTTGAAAGTTTAAGACGCGTGTTGAGGTGTGAAAGCAGCATTACCGGTATTTACTCCCGAATGTGGGATGGGTGCCTCCTTGTTTTTAGCACAAGTGAGATGGAGAAAATAAAAATCCTTTGTTATAAAAGCTAGTTCAGTTTCAAGATACTTGCTTTACAAGGTAAAGACATGACTTGATTAGAAAAACATAGCATCTATTCAGAATAGGGTTGGGCCATCATTATTATACATTCTTCCAATGATAAGAAAATGGCTTGTATATAAATTATAATTTAAGACGGCAAAAATCAGAGTTGGTTGCGTGTTTCTCTGCTACTGCGCGCTGCTAATTCTTAATTTGGTGGTTGTGGTGTTCTGTTCATTAAGTGGTTTTTACCGCAAGTTCAGTTTGATGTCTTCGCATCACAAATTAAAAGCTGTTCGTTTCAGTTTGATGTCTTCGCGTCACAAATTAAAAGCTGCTCGTGTCAGTTCGAAGACGGAAGCTTTTAAAGGCTGGCATTTTCCAAAATGGAAATGAACCAATACTGGTTTTTCTTCCAGATGCTAGTTCCAATATACCAATTCTAACATTGCTATTATTAAATGTATTTATTTTTAAGAGGCTAAGGAGTGCTGTCAGGTAGATTCAGAGACTAAGCCATACTTCTGGAACAGTGGCTGATCTTTACTTCAGCCACTCTTCATGGTGTGGCGTTCTGTTCTATATCCTTACTGGTCCTCTTCAGCTTTGAATGCAGGCACTTTTAAAAAAGAATGAAGTTACCAGCCATTTAAGCTATTGGACAGCGCAGATGACGCGCTGCTTTACTGCTGCTATTTCTTGCAGGTGCTGATATCGATGCCTTATGTGTGGCACCACGACACGTAGAGAGGAGTGACTTTTTCCAGTCGTTCTTTGACAAATTGAAACAGCATGAGGAGATCAAAGACCTGAGGGTAGGTTTCTCTCAATAAAACCGTTGTACACACCTCTCTGACAATGAGACGTTTTTGTAAGTTCACTGCTGCTGAGGCAAACATTCACCACCGGAGCATATGTCAAAGAATGCAGAACTGTTGAATCCATTGTGTTGAAGGATCGTATAATCGGGATAATCTAGGCGTCTCTGGATCTAGAACTCTCTGCGATGAGCAGCAGAAGGGTTCTCTGGTCACCTGCATGAATGTCCCCTGATGTTCTGTGTGAACATTACTCTGCATCAGAGTGCATATGACCCTTTAGTTTGTCTGTTGTGATCAGAGCAATGGCGTTGTGACATTATTTTGTAGCAAAGACACATTCGCAGACCTACAAAATCTCAAGCAGTAGTCGGTATGGTTTCAGAACCCATCACTGGGTTAACATGGAGCTCAGGCTAAAAGATCCAGCCGATGGTTTCAGAGGGATGATCCAACACTGGGCAGCCGCGTGGAATGTGGGAAGCGTGTTCATTGGAAAAACGTTAAATGTCGGATTAGTTGTGGGGTCCCGCAGGGGTCAGTTCTTGGACTAAAACTATTCCTTGTTCTTTATTGTAAATTATTTTGTTACCGTCTCAACACTGAAGTGTATAATATTAGTAACAGTCACATACAAATTACATAAGTGAAGATGTCTAAATTAATCTCGTATATCTGACCTGCTGTGTGGAAGTCTGGGAGAAAACTTGTACCCAGTCTGTTCACATTTTATGAATAGAAGGGCCATCAAATCATTATTTATTCAGTTAAAATGTCATGATTTGGTCGATTACGGTATTGAACAAATGATGTGTAACACGTACTTTGAAAAAAGGGAAAGCCGTTATAACTTCAGAACCTCGTTAATGGATTACTGATCAAAGTCAAAGGACCCATTTGTGAAGCGCATAGTTAATAAAAATGAACGGTTTATTCTGTTTCATCTTCTTATTGTCACTAATATTGTGACTTTCATGTGAATAGAGGTAGGATATTGGGATGTGACAGTCTGTTGGAATGAGCTGATTTGTATAAACGTGATGATTGTAAGGATCAATGTAAAATCAATATAAAAAATATCATGGTTTGTATTTTCCAACCAATTTGGATCATGAAGGAATTGTGTTCATTTTTTAACAGCAGTTATTCCTAATCATTGGTGCGGCAGCTCGGCTCCGCCTCCACAGATCTGGCCTGCGCGTCTTCCCTGGATAATTGTCCGTATTTTAACTAGAAGGGTGAGAGAAGTTCCACGGCTGCTTCTACTTTATAATTGTCTAAAGCTCTGAGCGGCACGACTGAGAAGATGAGTAAAGAGCAGGTCAGTTACGTGAATGTAGCAAAGTTTAAAACGGAGTTGGTAGAGCAATTGCTTTTAAGGAGCCCTTTTTATAAAATCCTTTGATGCGTTGGGCTTTTTGTGCTCGAGTTGTTCGGGATGGAATAGTCAGTGACACCCTGAAGTGGGCACCGATTGGCTGTCGTTCTTTTTAAGAAGGAGTTTGTTCACCACCGAAGTTCAACATCAACACAAAGCACCGAGTGCAGCCACAGCTAACGTTAGCAGCTTAGCGAGCCGCAGCGAAGCTCTTCCCCAAACTAAACTGGAGGAGACGCCGCTATGAGCAAGTCTGGGACCGACACGCTGACAGACGTACTCGCCAGGTGGACAGGATACACGTAGTGGAAGACGAGGGGTTAACAGGCGTAGCAACCTGCGTCCAGTGACGCGTCAGACGAGCCTCCGAGCAGGAAACCAGGGATGACCAAAACCAGAAAGAACAAAGACATTCTGTAGACGCAGCAGAATGGAAGCTACCTCTGGGATTAATAAAGTTTTCTGACTCAAGTCAAACAAGAATTGATTTTTAAAGCTACGGTTTGTTCTATATTCATCTTTTGATCTGCCACAATAACGTGATGAATTTAAATGGAAATACTTCGAGTTGAGGGCTTGCCTCTACAATTTTTCGGTGAGATTAATTAATTAATGTTGATAAATAATTGATCAAATGTTTTTTGATTGACACCACTAATTAGAGTTACGTGAAGCATCAAGGAAAAGTATTAAACTTGATTACATACTTACACAGGTTCTGTTTAATCCGTTATCCAGTCCCTAGAAGAAACATTTAGCAACGGGGATCGCTGTTCGTGTGAACCATCCTGCCTCTATCCTGAGAACCGAGGAAAAAAAGTATCTTAGCGATTTAGGGCTAAAAGAACATCTTACAATTTAGACTCTTTGAATTATATTTTTGTTTTTTTTAAAGAATCTCTTCTGGATCATCACCAAAATCTAATCATCTGTTCCTGGTAGCATTCCCTGAACGTCATCCCTATAACGTTTTGCGTTGCGTCGCTAGCAGACAGACAAACGAACCATTCCTGGTGATCACATAAATGGATCATGTGATCTGGTGGGAACCACGGATTGTGTAACGCACTGCGCCTTCAGTGTGTGTTTATGCTCACTGCAGGATCGTTATTGATTAAAGCCTCTGCTGGATGTGCCCGTCCTTAAGCTGGTTTGGTTGCATGTGGACTAACGTTAATCCCGTCCTTAAACTGGTTTAGTTGCGTGTGGACTAACGTTATGCCCGTCCTTAAGCTGGTTTAGTTGCATGTGGACTAACGTTATGCCCGTCCTTAAACTGGTTTAGTTGCATGTGGACTAACGTTATGCCCGTCCTTAAGCTGGTTTAGTTGCATGTGGACTAACGTTATGCCCGTCCTTAAGCTGGTTTAGTTGCATGTGGACTAACGTTATGCCCGTCCTTAAGCTGGTTTAGTTGCATGTGGACTAACGTTGTGCCCGTCCTTAAGCTGGTTTAGTTGCATGTGGACTAACGTTATGCCCGTCCTTAAGCTGGTTTAGTTGCATGTGGACTAACGTTATGCCCGTCCTTAAGCTGGTTTAGTTGCATGTGGACTAACGTTATGCCCGTCCTTAAGCTGGTTTAGTTGCATGTGGACTAACGTTATGCCCATCCTTAAGCTGGTTTAGTTGCATGTGGACTAACGTTACGCCACATGGTGGTGCACGAGAGGCGGCTTGTATGCAGTGACTCTGATCACAGTGCTCAGGAGCTCATCCCACAGCTGAGCTACTGAGCTGCGTGTAATACTCGCTGTGTTTTACTTCATGTCAGATAATCGATCGGTCGTCACCTTGCTCTGCTCTGCTCTATCGGTGACATTCTGTTGCGTTATCATTGTGTCTGTGTTAGTCTCAGTCCTGTGTCTCTGGACTGATGGTGATCATTTCTCTTGTTTCTTTCAAGGCTGTTGAGGATGCTTTTGTACCTGTGATAAAATTCAAATTTGATGGAATAGAGGTGAGTGGCTTTAGTTTATCTGCTCCACATAAGGGATATTGGTGAATAATCAGATCATTGTGGTTTTGTCAAAGCTTTCATTTTTGTTTGTCTGACACTGATTCTCAAAATTGCTTCTCTTCATCTCTAACCATCTGCGAGAATAACTGTTTTGAAATCTGAACTGCATGACAATGGTTGGTTCGATGAAGATGAGTTAAAAAAAAAAAAAAACTTTATTAATCAGTAGGGATGGGACGAGAGCAAAATGGCGCGAGATGGCTCTTCCTTGCGGTAAACAATATTTGGATAACTTTTTCTTTTTTTACTTTGTCGCATTCAGTATATAGTATAGAGTATACTGTTGTTGTGCAATAATCCCCCCCCTCAACACCACCACCACTAGGGGGCAACAGCGGGCAAAGTGCCCTCCTTATCTGCATGCTTGCGTACGGCACAGACGTGTGGAAGTCGAGTGCGAGAGAGAAAAGCAACAGTATGTGGGAGAAATCAGGATGCGTCGACATTTTAAATCCCCTGTAAAGATTAGATTGCTCTCAGAATACTTGTCAGGAGCGATCCACCAATGTGTGCGCCATTTGTTAGCCTTAAAAAGAAAGCGTTTTATTTTGTTAAACCATTCCGTTCAAGCATTTTATTTTGTTAAACTTTTCCGTTTATTCTCCATTGTTACTGCAGCGGAATTTCAAGAATGAGCCTGTAACAAAAGTTACTCCTGTTCATGTTAACATTTTACATTTTTTAGATTGTTAATGTTGTCTGCTCTATAAAATAAAATGTATATTGAATACTTTTCGTGTAATATTACTCAAATTTATTTAAAGTCTCGTGGAATTTGTCTCGTCCCACCCCTATTAATCAGTTAATAGATCTAGTTGGCCATGACTGTGATGTTTATTATTTCAGTAATTTGTCGGGTATATATATATATTTTAAGAAAAAAAGAAACCTTTTGAATCATTAAATGTAAGGATCTGTTACCTTTTAATTTGCAAGTATCCCGACCATTAGGTCTGTAAAATGTATCTACATTTTGACCCTAGAGCCATGTATGTACATTTGTTGTGATGAAATTCTTTAAATAAATAGCAGATGTAATGGCTTGTTCTGCTGAAAAGTGATCCTGCTGCTCGGTCCCTGTTTTTGGCCGACGGATGCATTGTAGTAGATGCTGCTTGTGTTCGACTGAGTTTAAAATGGCAGCTTTCTACTCAGCACTGCTTTCTTACCTTTTTTCTGTGTGATTTGGTGTAGATTGACCTGCTTTTTGCCAGACTGGCCTTACAATCCATTCCAGACAACCTGGACCTAAGGGGAGACTCAATCCTGAGAAACCTGGACATCCGGTGTATCCGCAGTCTTAATGGTATACTACAGACCACCTGTTGGGTTATTCACATCCCAAAATTAGGCGTGTTGAAGGGATTCAGTGGCTTAGGATAAAAATATTAGGATTGATTACATGCGTTTGCCGCTTATCCGGGTCGTGGGACCAACAGTCGAAGCAAAGATTTCCGTCACCCAGCTCTTCAGGGGGGACCCGGAAGCATTCACAGGCCAGCAAAGAGACAGCCTCTCCAGCATATCCTGGGTCTTCCCCGAGGCCTCTTCCTGGAGGTACGTGCCTGGGACACCTCCCCAGGGAGGCGTCCAGGAGTTATCTGTAATGGATGCCCCGGCCGCCTCGGCTGACTCCTCTCGATGTGGAGGAGGTCATGACTCGAGGCTCATGGCCAGAGGCGAGAGTAGGAACGTAGATTGACCAGTAATTCCAGAGCTTGGCCTTTCGGCTCAGCTCCTCCTTAACCACAACAGACCCCCCATCGACCCGGAGAGGACAGACCACATTTATCCGGTCAAGAACCATGGTCTCAGATTTGGAGGTGCTGATTCTTATCCCATCCGCTTCACATTCCGCTGTAAACTGCCTCTGGCTGCGGCGAGAAGTTCTGTCCATAAAGATTCTGAACAGAACCGGTGGTAAAGGGCAGCCCTGCCGGTGTCCAGCATGCACCTTGAACAGGTTTGGGCTTACTGCCGGCAATGCAAACCAAGACCTGACTTCGATCGGCAAAGGACGCCAGACCCCCATACTCCCGAAGCACCCCCCCCCCCCCCCCCACTGGAATAGACTTTTCCCGGGAGGCTGAGTTGGCGTGGTCCCTCTGTAGTCGGAGCTCACCCTCCGGTCCCCGCTCTGCCAGTTCAGAGGCGCTGTCCCTGACTACCATGCAATGTTAGAGACGGGTCAACTGAGACAGTCCCTGCACATCCAGAGGCTTAAAATACTCTGGGTGAATCGTATCCCCCCCCCTCCCCGGTGCCCTACCACCGAGGAGCTTGACGACCACCTTGTGACTTCAGTCTGGGTGATGGACAAGTCCACCTCTGAGATCTCTGCCTCTGCGTCCTCCATAGAAGACATGGTGACGGGATTGAGGAGATCCGCAAAGTATTCTTTCCACTGCCCGACAATATCGCCAGTCGAGGTCGGCAGCCCCCCGCCTGGGGATTCAGTTATCTGTGAACCTATTTTTCGCTTTGCCCTGTAAAGAGGAGTTAATGGTGAATGTAGGTTGCTTTGTTTTATTGTTAGCAAAAGGAAACTGTCGTCTTCAGCTTACTCTTGTTCATGCAGGCTGTCGAGTGACTGATGAAATTTTGTACCTGGTACCAAACAAAGAGAACTTCAGGCTGACTTTACGAGCCATCAAACTGTGGGCGAAACGTAAGTGGCTTCAGACCCGTTGTGTTCGTGGCCGTTTCTGAATTGAATTAAACAAATGAACCTCCTACTGATGCCCTCACTGCTCAAGTGTTTGGAAGCTGCTATCTGGTTGTGCGTCCCCCTGTCTGCAGGCCGGGGGATCTACTCGAACATGCTGGGCTTTCTGGGTGGCGTGTCATGGGCCATGCTGGTGGCGAGGACCTGCCAGCTCTATCCAAACGCCGTGGCAGCCACGCTTGTCCATAAGTTTTTCTTGGTGTTTTCTAAATGGTGAGGCTAAAACGTGTGCCATAATGTCACGCCTCGCCTGCTCCACTTAATGACAGTGTTCTGCACTTTTGTTCATTGTCAGTATTCACACCTTTAACCTGATGTGTCCATTCTGTCCCACAGGGAGTGGCCGAATCCTGTGCTATTGAAACAGCCTGAGGACAGTAATTTGAATTTACCCGTGTGGGATCCTAGAGTGAGTTTAAAACCAGTATTTTCCTTCTTCATATTCGAACTTGGGAAACACTGTTTAGAAGGATTTGTTTGATTGGTGAGCTGTGAAAAGTTCTTCCTTTTTAAGTTAGCTTAATAGTTAATAATAAAGGTGCATTACGTTCTCTAATTTCATGTCTACTTATTCCTCATCTGACTCGAGTGATTCTACTCTCTTTGACTTCCAACCCCTTTGAGGCTGCTTTGACGGCGTTCCCCAGCAGCTTGAAGGGGGAAACGTTTCTACGCTTCTCTTCGATAGAAGCAGCAGGTTGTCCTTTAGTGGAGATGTAATGATCATTTATTTTCCAAGTCTTACAGACATTCTAGCTTCACGAATGATTACGTATGGATCACTCATAATCAGTAGTTGTAATTCATTTTGTATTTTTTTAAATCTAGCCCAGTTGTTTTGGTCACCTCTGCTTCTAACAGTTCCCTAGAAACATTTTGTAATTGAAATGGTGCTGCATCCCTAGATGTGATGCTTGTTGCTATTTTAGCTTAGCAAGCAAAGCTTCTGATGTTTGCGCTCTTTCGGCATCGGTCAATGTTTTGGATCGATCGGCGTGTGTCGTTCCATAATGCCGACTCAAATTATAATCTTTACATTCTGCAATCTGCTGTCTGCAAACTAAACGTAGCCTTAGCTTTGACTTCAGTAAATAAATACTTGGCAGTCCATGCTTTGTTAAACTCTGCATTCTTCATCAACCTTTCTTTTTTTTATAATGATAATAATGCGTTGGTTTTATATAGTGCTTTTCTGGACACTCACAAAGACTCTTTACATCTGCGTGGGGCAGATACAGCTGCCCTGGGGCAGACACAGCTGCCCTGGGGCAGACGCAGCTGCCCTGGGGCAGACGCAGCTGCCCTGGGGCAGACGCAGCTGCCCTGGGGCAGACGCAGCTGCCCTGGGGCAGACGCAGCTGCCCTGGGGCAGACGCAGCTGCCCTGGGGCAGACGCAGCTGCCCTGGGGCAGACGCAGCTGCCCTGGGGCAGACGCAGCTGCCCTGGGGCAGACGCAGCTGCCCTGGGGCAGACGCAGCTGCCCTGGGGCAGACGCAGCTGCCCTGGGGCAGACGCAGCTGCCCTGGGGCAGACGCAGCTGCCCTGGGGCAGACTGACAGGAGCGAGGCTGCCAATTCACGCCATCGGCCCTCCTGACCAGCACCGACATTCACTCGCTCACTGCATTCACACAGGCAATGTGGGTGAAGTGCCTTGCCCAAGGACACAACAGTGTGCACATGTGCTGGAACTGGGAATTGAACCGCCGATACTCTGGATGACAGAAGGACCCGCTCGAGCACCTGCACCACCGTCCCCTCTGTTTTCAGCGTGACTGGACGGGGGAGCGTCTTGTGACCCGCTTAAAACGACTTGCATTCTATTTAGTGCACTTATTGGTAAACTTTACGTGTCGCGTCTGTGTACGTGACAAAAACAAGTTCAAAGTAAGAGTAATTCAGATTTAGTCCATACATGTAGTAAAATTAGAGTACATTTATTTTCTAATTTCTAAAAAAAGAAAACTTCTGGGGGCCGGTCAGTCAACCAAAAGGGCTGTATGTGGCGGGGGGGGGGGGGGGGGGAACAATGAGTACGACTTTAGTTATACTCTGTTATGATGCGACTAATCTGTGTGTCTGCTCGTTCGGTTTGGTAGACCCTATGACGAAGCCTTTCCTTTACGCACTGAAGTCAGTCTTGGTCATTGTTGGCCCTTTCCAGGTCAACCCGTCTGATAGGTACCACCTGATGCCCATCATCACACCTGCTTATCCCCAGCAGAACTCCACGTACAACGTCTCCACGTCAACACGCACCATCATGAGCGAGGAGTTTAAATACGGTAGGACCGATGCGATCGAATCTGCTCGTGTTTCATTGGACCTGTCGCCCTGCTCGGGTCCAGCTCACCGCTGAGGCACTTTAAATCACTCAGTTTTGTGCTTTGCCTTTGAGTTGAGCTGCTAACCTCTGCCTGTGTCTCGCCCATAAATGTACCTGCGGGGACGTGAATAGGACTCAGTGTCACGGATGAGATTCTTCAGGGAAAAGCCGAATGGTCCAAACTCTTTGAGCCACCCAGCTTTTTCCAGAAGTACAAGTGAGTGTTTCTTTTGTCGTCTAAACGATGTATGGCAGGTGCACAGTGTCTAAGTCTAGGCTGGACCGAAGCGGCCCTCCTAACGTTGACTTTGTATGCGGTGACGTATTGTGAAAAGGGTCTAATGTCTGGCTTGGTGTGACGAGCAGTAAGTCGGTCTGTATTTGTACAAGCTAAAGCTTCATGATTGCAATCGGTGTTACTCTGTTTTTGATTGTGTTTGGATAATCCGATCTCGTGATCGGAAATATGGCCCGATCAATAGCTTGCGGGCTCGATCGGGATCGGACGTTAGCTCCCGATCAGGACTCGGATATATACGGATCGTTAGTCATTACTTTTGATCAGATCTGGAGTTACGCTGTTACACAGAGTGAGACCTCTCTACTAGACAGAGATGGTAACGCGTGCGGCGTGACATCACTTCCTGTCTGTGACGCTATTGGCTGAATGCTGGCTAAACGGGGAAGCAGCTTGAAGCTCGTCGTGCGAGTGTCTGCGGTGAGGAAGTATTCTGAAGTGGATGAGAAAAACCTTGTGTTCATTTTATTTTAAATATTCGTATTTAATATTTCCTGTTGAACTAGTTCAAGTCCAAAGTTTAAAAAAGAATTTCATTTATTACTGGAATGTTTAAGCGAAGTTTAAGAGTTAAATGTTAAAATAAGATGATTAAAATAAAAAAATAAGGGACATCCTGGATCCGTTTTTCCGTTGTTTTTTTATGTATTAATGAAGTATCGGGTCGGGACTCGGTATTGGTTCAAAATCAAATAACTCTGACTCGGGGTCAAACAAACCTGATCGGGACGTCCCTCGTGTTTGTTGTGTTCAGTGTCATTTCATTGAGTCTTATGAACATTCTTCTTCACAGACATTATATCGTTCTCACTGCCAGTGCGTCCACGGAAGAAAACCACTTGGAATGGTGAGTGGGTTCCGTGAACTGTGCGTGTCGCTGTTTGAATGGTGCGTTGGAACCGCTGGCAGAGATAACCTGAGAAGATGCTCTGTTCCCACTCAGGATCGGCTTAGTGGAGTCAAAGATCCGTGTTCTGGTGGGAAACCTTGAGAGGAATGAGTACATTACGCTCGCTCACGTCAACCCCCAGTCATTCCCTGGCTCCAAAGATAACCGCAACGAGTAGGTCCACATTTCCCCTTCGCTCAGAAACAGTCAAACGTCGTCAACGTTGAGAGGTTAAATCAATGTTGACTACCGTCTGATCAATTTCTGGCCCAGTGATTGGTTCAAACATGTTGAGCACCGAGAGCACAGACGTCGACTTGAGATTAGCCAAAGCCAAGTGTTGTTTAAATGTGTTTCTGAAACAGGAATGACTTTGTGTCCATGTGGTTCATTGGAATCATCTTCAAGAAAGTGGAGAACACAGAGAGTGTGAACATCGACCTGACGTACGACATCCAGTCCTTCACAGACACGGGTAGGACTCTGAGACTCGCGGTTACGAGGGATTCTTGTCTGTTTCGTTTGGTGCAGGTCTGGCAGTAGGGCCTTGGGAGTCGGGGCTGTGCTGTCAGCGGTTTTGCGGCGCAGCGGTGCGCCGTGGCCCTCATCACCCCCGCCTGGCCTGCCTTCCGCTTTTAGTCTCGGTGAACTTGGTGAACATCCTGTGGTGGAATGGCAGAGACGCACAGGTGGAGGTGTTTCTGCGCTAGAGCAGAGGTGGCGAGGCTTGTTGGTACTTGGATCGCTCTGGGCTGAGAGGCTTTGGTGATTGACGTGGTACCCCCCCCCCCCCCTTTCACTGCGTGGGTTGGCCTGAGGTGGCGTCTGATGGGTCCTTGGGGGCGGGCTTGCTGTGGTAAGGTTGGACCTACAGTCCACCTCACTGACGGCAGACAAGACGTTCTGATTAAGATTAGCTTTCATTGTCGTTATATTTTTACACTGCAAACACAACTTGATTCTGTTTGCCCCCGAGTACAGGGGTGGGCAAACCTTGTGACTCGCGGGACACAATGGCTTCTAAGATTTGGCAGAGGGGGCGGGCCCGGATCGGATGGATATCTGTGAGAGCTCATATAAACGGCGTGTTAAACCGTTGCATGAAGGGATTTGGCTTTTTACCGCTAGCATTACAGGGAAAAGCTGAAATGAATGAGGTTTAATTATAATATTTTATTTTTATTTCATGAGATAATTTGGACAAGTTCTGCGGGCTGGATTAAAAAGGCGAAGGGGCCATATATGGCCCCCGGGCCTTAGTTTGCCCATGCCTGTCCTAGTACAAGGACCCCTTGCAAAAACGCCACACTCGGCAGTGCTCTGGGGGTAAAGCTGCCCCCCCCCCCGCCCCCCCAGCACACGATCCTCACTTCGTCTGCTTCCCAGCTCCGTACAACGACACCCAACCTCCGGTACATTCTAGTCAGTCCTGCTGTCACTAGGTGCGTTTACATGGACAAAATGTCTTTATTCCGATCAGAGTTCAGAGTAAACTTGTGATCCGATGCGCCGTGTTCATGGACCCTAAAAATCCGATCCGATTAGGATTTGCGTGTTCATGCATCACACTTTTGATCGGAACAGAATATTCTGACATGCGCAGTTTGACCAAAAGCACCGGAAATGGTAGAAGAAGAAGCGTAGCGTAGCAACTTCCGCTGTAAACAAATCATCGCTCCGCGCTTTTCTGCGTGAAACGTCAGCGTTGTTTCGCTCCTTTTCCCCGTTTGCGCTTTTAGTTTCCTCCTTTAGTGTCTCCGGAAACATGTTTGTCTCAGATATTGACCAGTTCTGTCTTCCGCCCGCCGTGCTTTTCGCTCGCTCTGCTTCAGCTAGCTTCCGGCAATAGCAGCAGCGCGTGTAGCTGACGTCACAGACATGCGCAGTAAGGACGACTTGTACCGAAACATCGGAATAAGTGTTTTCATGCGCCCTGACCGGGTCACAAATCGGTATAAACCACCTGGATCGGGTTAGACTATTCCGGTTAAGATGTGTCCATGAAGCATTTTTATTCCGATCAGGATATTAACCGGGTTAAATGTGTCCATGTAAACGCACCTACTGAGGTCATCAGCTGTGCAGTCGGAGACGTGATGAAATGAGGGTAAACAAATATTAAGTGTAAAAATAGTAATAATATTTAATGGTGTATTTTCTCTGTTCTGGTTTTTGCTAATCCAGCTCACACCCTCCTGTGCTTTGTAGAGTGTGAGCGCTGCGCTCATTTAAGATGGCTGGGGCGTGTTAAATGATGAACTTTACGTAAACGTGATGAACCTTCACTGCTCACAGTCTACAGGCAAGCCAACAACATCAACATGCTGAAAGACGGGATGAAGATCGAAGCGACGCACGTGAAGAAGAAGCAGCTGCACCAGTACCTCCCACCCGAGCTGGTGCAGAAGAAGAAGAGGGTGAGACGCGTCCCCGTCCCTGTCCTTTCCCGTCTCCGTTTGGGTGTTGATCTCCCTCCACCTCGTCTCCTGTGCAGAGTATGGCTGATCTGAACCGCAGCACGAACGGGGGGAGCGCCAAGCGCATGTCTCTGGACAGCAGCCACCTGGACAGCTCCAGAGACACGGACTCGGGGACCCCCTTCAGCTCCCCCGCCAGTAAACCCTCCAACCCGGTGCTGGACACCGACGACAGGTATGCTACGCCGCGCGCCGCGCTGTTTCGGCTTCCTGCGCGTGTGTTTCAGCTCTCTGTGGTTGCAGCGTCGGCCCCCCCAAGGAGCTTTTTACGGAGGGCTCCTCGCCCAGTCCGGCGCCTGCTGCTCAGGACCAGGGCATGTCCATCCCCGTGATCGGCTCCAGTGAGTAGCTCGACCCGTGGGCGTGCCCGTGTCCTTCTCATGAAGACCCCCCCCCCCGGTTAAAGCAAGGCCTCCTCCCCCCCCCCCCCCCAGCCAGCGGCTCCCTCGCCTCTGCACCGAGTGGGGACGCGGCGCCTAACGCCGCCAGCAGCCCCAAGGACGAGTCCAACGGCCTGGAGGACGACGTCAACGGAGCGCCTGCCAAGACGGACGAGGAAGCAGCCAGGAAGCACAGAGACCCAGAGGTTTGTTCTCGCTGGAACCGGCGTGGGGCGCGTCTTCTTGGGCGGAACCTTTAACGTGGTGCGTTTGCGTTCTGAAGGCGCTGTCCGACCCCGACGCTGCGTTTAAGGAGCCGTATCCACCGGCGTCGGACGGCTGTCCCGATGGAGACGGAGCTCACGCCGTAGGTGTCCCTCATTCCGGAGCGTCTTTATTCGGGTGAAGAAAACGCATCGACTTCTCTCTCTCTCTCTCTCCATTGATCTTTAGGTCTCTCTCTCTGGATCCAAAGCTAAGCCCATTCCAACGATCGATACCTCGAGGACACTGGTAGGAGCCGTTTCACGTCCGACGGGTTTGTTTCCCGTCCGATCGAGGTCGTGTGTGTGACGTTGCCTTTCCCTCAGCGGCTTCCCAGCATGGAGCTCCCCGACGCCTCCTCCCCGCTGCCTGCCAGCAACGCCTGCCGCGTCGTGAAGAACTCCATCAAGCTGGCGCTCAACCGCCACAAGTGAGCTCCGTCCGGCGCCTTGGCCCGGTCGGGGACATTTTGTTCTCGTCTCCTACGGCCTAATCCTTTTCCCTCTGCCTGTTTCAACCTCCTGCAGCATCACCCCCCCCAAGCCCCCGGCGTTCGAGGCCAACCATACCACCGATGCTCCTCCTGCCAATGAAGAGAAGGGCATGTCCATTCCTGTCATTGGCTCGAGTGAGTTGGAGACGAAGTTCTCGCCGTCGCCGTGGTGATGCCACGGCGCTCAGGCTGTTGGTCTTCTGTCTTTCTGTAGAGCACACCTCATCCAAACACGCCGTTGGCAGCTCCATCCCTACGCTAGTGAGCCGAGGAGCCGACCCGCTGAACGGAGCCCCCCCCAAGCGGCCCCACTCCCCCTCTGTGGAGGAACAGGCCAAGAGGCTGAAAGAGACCGAGAAGGCCAGGATTCACACGGCCTGATCTCGGCGTGAGCGTGGAAGAGGACTTTACAGTGTGCAGCGGCAGCGGGCCGGTCGCCTCGCCTCGCATCTCTGGAGGTTGTACATGTGGGCTGTGACTCGTTTGAACCCGCTGCCCCCCCCCCCCAGTCATACTCGGCACATTTAACACAACAGTCGAGAGAACTGAAGTGACGGGTTTGACTTGTCCTGTGTTCCGTTGTTCCCACGATGCAGCTGGAATCTGTTCCGCTCTTTCCTGTCCTTCCCAGTAAACGTGTTTTAGAACATTGATCGGTGATTTTGCTCTCAGACGATTGAGTTTGTTTCCTTACGAGAAACGTGTACAGAAAATGTCGATGTACATAACTTTGTCTTCAAAAAAAGAAAAAAAAAACTGCAAAAGATCTCTGTTAAATCTTTTGGCTCTTGTAGTTTTACCTAAAAAGTACAAAAAAAAAAGTGGTTTTTTTTTTATTATTTTCCTCTATTGTTTGTCTGAAATTGTCTCCAGCCCTGGATATTTTTGGTAAACACTGTAGATATTTGGATGCGGAGGAGAGGCTTCATTGAGGGTTCGCGTGGAGCCACAACTGTTCAGACCAAGATGGTGCCAGAAAGAGGACTCCAGGTTCGTATGGAGGGGGGGGGGGGGGTCTAACTGGTCTCAGATTCCCAGTCTCACCGGTGCTGCACAGCTGCTGGTAAGGGGAGGAAACCTTCCCTGGACCAACGGGAGACGATGCGTATGTTCTGGAGGGGATGGGCCGGGGGAACCGAGCCGCCATGTTTGTGACTCCTTCTGTTCAGCATAGCTTCAGTAAATCTAAAGTTCTTCGCTTGTTGTGGGCCGTTGTGTCCCGGAGAGGTTCAGTGTGTCCCAGACCCGACTTCACAAGTTGTCACACCGACACTGAACCTGAGGCGGGCTAAACGAGAGACATGAGGGTTTGTGGTGCTCAGTGAGAATTGGTTAAACTTCAGTTTGTGTGTGTGTGTGTGTGTGTGTGTGTGTGTGTGTGTGTGTGTGTGTGCGTGTGCGTGCGTGCATTAGATGGTTGTGTTTATGGAGAGAGACAGAATTCCCTTGATCTTGGGTGTTAACCCTCTGCACCTCCTGTGGAGGTTCTTAAAGACGTCTCTTGGGACCACTAATGAGCCTCGATCCTCCATCTTTACGTTGTGAAGCTGGTGGCTGGATGCAGGTGCACGTACAGAGTGAGGTGGCGCCTCCGTGGAGCAGGTAGCGGTGTTGGCCAGCACCAGTTTCCCCAACAAATGTACAGACGACCGGTTTATCAGGCAAATCCATCATTATTGGGGGTTTTCTTAACACTTTATTTATATTTGCATATTTGTACCATATGATCATTTTTTTAATAGCATTCATAGCAGGTCGAGCTCTTTGATATCTGCCACACTTAGTTTCATACGACTCATGTTTTGCTGTTGGGAAACGTTTAACAGAAAAGGCCATCTAGATGTTTGTTTCTAAAATGTATTGGAAGGGTATTTTTGTATGTGTTTATCACTTCCTTTAATTCTGTACACCCATTAAACCCCTAAAAACGACTCCGGTGTCTGTTGTCTGTGTTCACTAAGTTGTGGCTGGTGGTTTCATGCACTGAACGTCGAGTCACCAGGACTCTGGCTGGCTACACGCTCTCCTACCACGACCTTAGTCACCAACCTCCTTTAAACTGCTCCGTCTACACAGGATGTCGTCCACCTGTGTGCTCCTCGCTCCACTCTTGCAGGTCACCCTACGTTCTGATTTTTGTAAGTGGATTTCTTGTAGGAGGCAAATGTCTGCTCAATTTAGAGAGATGGTCTAAAATTGTAATTATTTTTGCCTGTGAGCAAATGCCGCACGCGTCTACACACAGTCTAGCCTCAACTACTTTCCCCATATGACTCGTGTGACGCCCAGGGTAAATGTGTGGCTTATTAAAGATCTCAAGCTGTAGTTTAGACAGCAAGTTGCAGATCTGGAATGAGCTTGTTGATGAATTAAAAATGTCACACCCCATTTCTGTCTTGAATAAATAATTAAAAGTGCTACTCTTAACTACACATGGCTCAATTACTGGTTATTTTTATGCATTGGCCCGTGACGCCAGCATCATCTGCTATATATTTGCTGTTTCTGTGTTTTGCTTCGTGCTCCCGCTTTATTTGTGGGAAAAGGGGCCCCCTGCTAAAAGCTTTAAATGGCTTCCTTGGGGTCACCCTTTTTGCACATCCACTCACAATGTAAATCTACTGTACATATGTATGCGTATGTGTATCTGATACATATGCATAGATATACATATGTACAGTAACACGCATCACGGCCACACTGTAACGTGTTGTGTAACAGGCGTCACGGGGCCACGCTGTGTAACGTGTTGTGTAACAGGCATCACGGGGCCACACACTAACGTGTTGTGTAACAGGCATCACGGGGCCACACACTAACGTGTTGTGTAACAGGCATCACGGTGCCACAGTGTAACGTGTTGTGTAACACGCATCACGGGCCACACACTAACGTGTTGTGTAACAGGCATTGTGGGGCCACACTGTGTAACGTGTTGTGTAACACGCATCATGGGGCCACACTGTAACGTGTTGTGTAACACGCATCACAGGGCCACACTGAGTATCGTGTTGTGTAACAGGCATTGCGGGGCCACACTAACATGTTGTGTAACACGCATCACGGGGCCACACTAATGCATTGTGTAACAGGCATCACGGGGCCACACTAACGTGTTGTGTAACACGCACCACGGGGCCACACTGTAACGTGTTGTGTAACATGCATCACGGGGCCACACTGTAACGTGTTGTGTAACAGGCATCACAGGGCCACACTAATGCATTGTGTAACAGGCATCACGGGGCCACACTAACGTGTTGTGTAACACGCACCACGGGGCCACACTGTAACGTGTTGTGTAACAGGCATCACGGGGCCACACTAATGCATTGTGTAACATGCATCACGGGGCCGCACTGTAACGTGTTGTGTATCACGGGGCCGCGCTGTAACGTGTTGTGTAACAGGCATCACGGGGCCACACTGTGTAACGTGTTGTGTAACACGCATCACGGGGCCACACTGTAACGTGTTGTGTAACACGCATTGCGGGGCCACACTGTGTAACATGTTGTGTAACAGGCATCACGGGGCCACACTAATGCATTGTGTAACATGCATCACGGGGCCACACTGTAACGTGTTGTGTAACACGGATCACGGGGCCACACTGTAACGTGTTGTGTAACAGGCATCACGGGGCCACACTGTGTAACGCATTGTGTAACTAACACGCGTCACGGGGCCACACCGTGTAACGTGTTGTGTAACAGGCATCGCGGTGCCACACTGTGTAACGTGTTGTGTAACACGCATCACAGGGCCACACTGTGTAACGTGTTGTGTAACACGCATCACGGGGCCACACTGTGTAACGCGTTGTGTAACACGCATCACGGGGCCACACTGTAACGTGTTGTGTAACACGCATCGCGGGGCCACACTGTAACGCATTGTGTAACAGGCATTGCGGGGCCACACTGTAACGCGTTGTGTAACACGCATCACGGGGCCACACTGTGTAACGCGTTGTGTAACACGCATCACGGGGCCAAACTGAGTAACGTGTTGTGTAACAGGCATCGCGGGGCCACACTGTGTAACGTGTTGTGTAACACGCATCACGGGGCCACACTAACGTGTTGTGTAACACGCATCACGGGCCACACTGTGTAACGTGTTGTGTAACACGCATCACGGGGCCACACTGTGTAACGTGTTGTGTAACACGCATCACGGGGCCACACTGTGTAACGTGTTGTGTAACACGCATCACGGGGCCACACTGTGTAACGTGTTGTGTAACACGCATCACAGGGCCACACTAACGTGTTGTGTAACACGCATCACGGGGCCACACTGTGTAACGCGTTGTGTAACACGCATCACGGGGCCAAACTGAGTAACGTGTTGTGTAACAGGCATTGCGGGGCCACACTGTGTAACGTGTTGTGTAACACGCATCACGGGGCCACACTAACGTGTTGTGTAACACGCATCACGGGGCCACACTGTGTAACGTGTTGTGTAACACGCATCACGGGGCCACACTGTGTAACGTGTTGTGTAACACGCATCACGGGGCCACACTGTGTAACGTGTTGTGTAACACGCATCACGGGGCCACACTGTGTAACGTGTTGTGTAACACGCATCACGGGGCCACACTGTGTAACGTGTTGTGTAACACGCATCACAGGGCCACACTAACGTGTTGTGTAACACGCATCACGGGGCCAATGAGACTTTGATAGGCCTGGTTGAAATGCAGCTGGCGTGGCTCGACTCGGGGCCGACTGGCAGAGTCTCCATGGTGGCCCTGCTGCCTCTGGGACGCCCAGGTTGGGAGGGACCCCAGTGTGGCCGTGGCTCCTGGCTGTGATGCGCTCCAGGGCCAGCCAATGGCTCTGCGCACAGTTCCAGGATGATGAGCCAGTTGTCGCCGTGTGCCAGTAGATCCTCCGTCTCTGAACACATGATCTCATGTTGCATCAGTTTCAAGGTTTCTGATGCTGCTATAGCAGCCATTGTTTTTCAGTTTTCTTTTTTTGCACCACTTTGCGCATGCCTTTATAAAACTCGTGTAATTGTAGACCCGTGGATGGGTTCATTACCCTCGCCGAAGAGGAGGCGAGGGTAATGCAATTGGGTCCGTTTGTTTGTCTGTCTGTTTGTCTGTTTGTTTGTCTGTCCGAGCGCATAACTCAAAAACTAGTAACCCAATCGACTTGAAATTTTTACACAAGCAAGGTTCTGTCCGTGGCTCGGTCCTCCCCGAGAATGGCGTTGATCCGGATCTGGATCCAGATTCTAGAATTATCTTTACATCTGGAATTGTGCCTCTGCTGTAAACTGCCACTTTAAGAGGGAGGGACACGAATGGCATGATGGGAAAAAGAGTCCAGAAGGAGTCTTGTAGTACGTTCCGGAGCAGCAAGCTAGAGCAGGTTTGGCCCCTCTGATCCGGAAGCCCTGTTTACTGTCTCACAAGATCCAATAGTCTATTGGAGGCGGAGTCTGCAATCTCTGATTGTCTTTCTAGTTGTTCTTGTGTCTCTGATGTGCACATCACTCAGTCTGAGCACTAATTCACTTTTATTTATAGAAACCGCTTCCCAGCCTCACCTCTAAGTGTCGCCAAAGGACCTGTAGAAACAGGCGCATGGCAGCCATGAAGTTGGCGCGAGGAAATGCACATTTCCACGGTCAAGAGCATCGGCCCGGTTTTTGTGCCCTTTTTACCGTTTGTACACGAGGCCCCTGGCCTTTTGCAGGGCCACACCCACTCTTCCTTCCTCCCTGCCGCTCTCAAGCTGCTGGCAGAGGATGCATTCATGAGATTGTTTTTGTACCTGCATGTCAAGATGACACTAACTACAGTAGTCCCTCATTTTCCGCGGGGGTTACATTCCAAAAACAACCTGCAATAAGTGAAATCCGCAATGTAGTCATCTTTATTTTTTTTCAATTATTATACATGTACATAAATGTTTTAGGCTGTAAAACCCCTCACCACACACTTTATACACGTTTAACAGGCAGGCATTAATCTAAATAGATTGTTTCAGTATTGTAGAATGAAACCAAAGATCAGAACCTGTATGTTCTCCTTGGAACCCAGTCCGAGAGGCCCAGCGAACCACAAGGTTCCCTCACACAAGGCCTCTAGAAGTGGCTGCTCTTCTGGGAGTCCCGCAGCTCCCATTGGCCGGCTCAGCTGCAGTGGGCGGTACCAGAGGGGAATTCCCCCAGCTGGTCTCCTTGAACAGAACCAACTCTTCCGGTGTGCTGTCATTCATTGAGCTTGAGCTGCGATCGGGAAGAGAAGCCATCATGGACCGTGAGTATAGAACCTTTTGCTAATGATTCGTGAAGCGGCTAAACGCTAAGGAAGCAGGTCGGTGGGATTCAAACAAACAAGCTTGGGCTCTATCCTTGTCACTTTGGGTACTGTGAATACTTTTAAATGAAGGTTTTGGACGTGGGATACATCCGTACTTGGTCCTAGGTACTGCGGTTGTGTGGAGACAGAGCCCCTTCGCCTGTTGGGAGGGTTTTCAGTGTTTTGGAGTCGGTAATGATTAGACAGCAGCAGCGACTGGGCAGCGAAACACCACAAACCAGTTTGAAGTCCAGCGATGTCTCCGATCTGCGTGTATAAATACGTGTCCTTTCTTCCTCAGTTCTATTGCCCTCTTTGCTGGAGGACGAGCGTAACTTCAGTAAGTCCACTTCATGTCTGCTTGTCTCTACAAGTCACCGCTTCGCCGTGTGACGGAATTGCAGTTTCTTTCACTTCCTCCTTTAGAGTTCTTCCCATCGCAGCGTGAATTTAAAGGAGAACTTGCTTGTTTATGCAGTTTGTGTTTCTATTTTGTGTGTGTGTAATTGTATCTGCCTTCTGTTTGGAGCTAAAGTATGCATATTGTGGGGGGAGGGGGGGGGTATCGGACGTGTTTCATATAGTATCAGTGTGTCAGCGCTGCTTATCCTTATCCTGTCATCACATTTTATGTTTTCAAATTCGACACAGTTCCCAGATCAGTGAAAGCCCCCTCCCCCCCTCCCTCCCAGGGGTCATGTAGGGTCAGTGCTGTTTCCATGCTTAGCTCTAAATGCCTCTAGCGATGATTTTAAAACACCTTCACACCCAGTCATGATAGACGTCAAGCTCACACTCGATTCCATTTCCGTGACGACTTGAGAGTCCGAGTCAACAAGTCAGCAGCTGCCTGTCGGAGGCAGGTTCCACTTTTACATTTTAGACATGCAGCGTCTCCAAAGCGAGAAGAAAAGTACCGCATTAACTCTGGAACTGATCCTCAACCATTTCCGGACCCTACATTCAGCGTTAACTGAGGTACTAAATGTCATAAAATGGGCCGTGGCTGTAGTCCTCACTACTGACTATATGACCCTTTGACTCTTTAGGATCCATGCTTGGCAAATCCGTGGGACGTATTCATGGCGTAATGACCTGAAACCACAGATTTGTCTCGCTTGTCAACGACTTCAACGTTGCTCTGCATGTTCTTGGCCTCTACGTTTTCACGTCGCTGCTGACCGTTACCGTCTCTTGTGTTCCTCAGTGGCTGAGCCAGAGGCCCAGATTTTCGAGCAGCCCAAGCAGAGGGGGATGCGCTTCAGGTACAAGTGTGAGGGTCGCTCGGCTGGAAGCATCCCCGGCGAGAACAGCTCTGACAACAACAGGACCTACCCCAGTCTGCAGGTCAGCGAGCAGGCCTAGAATTCAATTCAGTTAAATATTATTTATACAGCGCCAGATCACTACAGGAAGTCATCTCAAGGGACGCTACAGGAGTAGCAGGGAAAGACAGAACCCAGCTTGACCCAGAAACGCAAGCACTTTGGAGACGGAGGCAAGGAAAAACTTCCCTTTAACAGGCAGAAACCTTGGACAGAACCTAAGACTCTGTCCAAGAATCTTTTCAAAGGATTATATCTCAAGGGAATCAGCTCAGTTGATGCAATTGAAGAATATGATTTTCATTGTCTCTGCATGTGTCTTCTTGGCCGTCTCTTTGGCCGTCTATCGGTGTGTGCCCATAAAGCAGCCTCCTCTGCCCCAACAGATCCTGAATTACAGTGACAAAGGGAAAGTGTGTGTTTACTTGGTGACCAAGAATGAGCCATACAGACCACATCCTCATGACCTGGTCGGGAAAGACTGCAAAGATGGATTCTATGAAATGGAGTTTGGACCGGACCGGAGAGTGATAGCGTGAGTCCCCTTCCCGAGTATCGGGTGATTTCTCGGATCAGTCTCGGCTCAGTTGCAGATCGTGGCTGTGTTTCACACCGAGGTCTGCATACTTTGCTGAAGTGAGGCTTTCAGTGGTCAGAGTGCTGCTTTGCAGTTTTATACAGTCCTCTGTCATATTATCATTGATACAGTTTCCAGAATCTCGGTATCCGGTGTGTGAGAAGGAGGGAAGTGAAAGATGCAATCATGCAGAGGATTGCCAGAGGGATCAACCCCTTCAGTGGTAAGTCCTTCCGTGCTCGGTCGTCATAGTCTCTGTTCCTGTTTTCACTTGTTGCAGGGGAGCAGACATGCAAACTGACAGCAGAGTAGCTTGATTCACATAGTAGATCCCAGCTGTAGATCCCAGCTGTAGATCCCAGCTGTAGATCCTAGCTGTAGATCCTAGCTGCAGATCCCAGCTGTAGATCCCAGCTGTAGATCCCAGCTGTAGATCCCAGCTGTAGATCCCAGCTGTAGATCCCAGCTGTAGATCCCAGCTGCAGATCCCAGCTGTAGATCCCAGCTGTAGATCCCAGCTGTAGATCCCAGCTGTAGATCCTAGCTGTAGATCCCAGCTGTAGATCCCAGCTGTAGATCCCAGCTGTAGATCCCAGCTGTAGATCCCAGCTGTAGATCCCAGCTGTAGATCCCAGCTGTAGATCCTAGCTGTAGATCCCAGCTGTAGATCCCAGCTGTAGATCCCAGCTGTAGATCCCAGCTGTAGATCCCAGCTGTAGATCCCAGCTGTAGATCCCAGCTGTAGATCCTAGCTGTAGATCCTAGCTGTAGATCCCAGCTGTAGATCCCAGCTGCAGATCCCAGCTGCAGATCCCAGCTGCAGATCCCAGCTGCAGATCCCAGCTGCAGATCCCAGCTGTAGATCCCAGCTGTAGATCCTAGCTGCAGATCCTAGCTGTAGATCCCAGCTGTAGATCCCAGCTGTAGATGCTAGCTGTAGATCCCAGCTGTAGATCCTAGCTGCAGATCCCAGCTGTAGATCCCAGCTGTAGATCCCAGCTGCAGATCCCAGCTGCAGATCCCAGCTGCAGATCCCAGCTGCAGATCCTAGCTGCAGATCCCAGCTGTAGATCCCAGCTGTAGATCCTAGCTGTAGATCCCAGCTGTAGATCCCAGCTGTAGATCCCAGCTGTAGATGCTAGCTGTAGATCCCAGCTGTAGATCCCAGCTGCAGATCCCAGCTGTAAATCCTAGCTGTAGATCCTAGCTGTAGATCCCAGCTGTAGATCCCAGCTGTAGATCCTAATCCAAACACCTAAAGAAAGAAAACAAATGGTCAACTGAAGTAAAAGTTAGAATATTACTGGACTGAAGCAGGAAAACCAAGAGTCAAAGATACTAGCGTTGTAGTTCTCTAGATCGGTTTTGGTCTCGGTCTCGGACTCGGACTCGAAGGCATTTTTACTCGGTCTTGTCTCGGACAGGGCTGACTCAGGATTTTTGATCAAGACCGTTTGAGACCAGCTTGTTTTTGCTGATCAGGAATATTAATACTAAAAAGAACATCGTCTGCCGTTCTCTGTTCTGGTGAAAGTTCTGTGTTGTGAAAGTTCATGGCTGTGCACCTAAGTTGGCTGGCAAAGTTAAAGAAAAGTATTTTAAAATTGCATTGCTGAAAACAAATGTCAGGGTTATTTTCACTCCATTTAATTTAAGCCTTATTCCGGATTTTTCCTTCACATTTTCTGGCTTGTCAGGACAATTCAGTTTTAATAAGTATGATTGCAAAATTTGTAGAAGAAGTGAAACAAATTTGATTAGATTTGAGATTCGTTTCATTCTGTTGGTTCAAAAACAACATGGCAGAATTAGTTTTAGTTGCAAACGTAATGAAAAAAGATACTGGTTATTCTGTTCTGTCTTGTTGGGATTTTTCATTGATATTTACAGTCTCGGTCTCGGTCTCGACCTCCAAGTGTCTCGATCTCGATACGCTCTAGTCTCGATAATGTCTCGGTCTCGATACGCTCTAGTCTCGATAATGTCTCGGTCTCGATACTCTCTCGTCTCGATAATGTCTCGGTCTCGATACGCTCTAGTCTCGATAATGTCTCGGTCTCGATACTCTCTCGTCTCGATAATGTCTCGGTCTCGATACGCTCTAGTCTCGATAATGTCTCGGTCTCGATACTCTCTCGTCTCGATAATGTCTCGGTCTCGATACTCTCTAGTCTCGATAATGTCTCGGTCTCGATACGCTCTAGTCTCGATAATGTCTCGGTCTCGATACTCTCTCGTCTCGATAATGTCTCGGTCTCGATACTCTCTAGTCTCGATAATGTCTCGGTCTCGGTTGGTGTTGTCTTGACTGCAACACTAAAAGACACCAAAGTGAACTAAATGACACCACAGATATTTAATGTTTGTGCATCCCACCAAAAAGTACTGAAAGCACTAAATATAAAACGTTTGTTTTGTAAACGATGGTCCCCTTTAGAGTCAAGTTTGCAACACGTTTTAAGCACAACTTTCAGCACAGTGTTAGCCTATTAGCTAAAGTAGCTACTGTAATCATCGGTACATTGCAGATCAGCCACTTAACGCTCGATCTTCTGCATTCCTGCCATCGTTGTTCGCCGTGATGGCGTTCGTGCTCAGGCTCACAGTGGCCTTCTCCTTCCACCGAGCTAAGCAAGGGTAGATCTGCAGTCACTAGTGCATGATGGGACATTTCATCATCTGTGCTGGTAGCATCTCAGCCATACATGCTAAGAGGCAGTAAGAATGGGCCTGCTCTGTCCACGTCTTCTCCTTGTGCTTAATGCCAGATGGTTGCCCGTCCGACGAGCCGATCTACGGCGTGTTTCAGGCCACGCAGCTTCATATTGCTTTGGTTTGAAACTGGCCGGTCGCTGACAGAGGGAACCCAAAAGCACGACAGGAGAACGGAGTCCAGTAACGTAACTTTAAGTGGTCGGCCTTAACCAGCAGACGAAACGGCATTCGGGTCAGGCGAACGGGCAGAGTTTACAATCCAGGTGATCGATCCAATCAGGCGAGAGACAATGAGACTAGCAGGGTGAGCACACGCAAGTCAGAACTGGAACAGAAGCACTGGGGAGCGGGAACAAGTCGCCAACAAGCTGGCACAGGAATGAGCACTGAGCAGAGTCTACGCAGAGAGAGGCTGCCGAAGAGACGAGCAGCAGGTGTCCCGAGCAGCACAGGGGACGGACGTGGGTGAAGTGATGGCAAGAGGACGAGGATCTGGGAAGACGGGGGAGGGTAGTGCTGACCATGGCTCATGTACGGACCCAACAACTGGATGCTACACGCTCGGACGCGTCTCCACGGAGTGCTCAAGTACCTCTGACTCATCTCGATCTAAAGTTCCAAGGATTATGTTGGTTGTCCATCTGTCCAGGCAGGACGGGCAGGACGGGCCAGACCTCCCGTCTCCTGCTGCGCTCCCGATCGTAATGCCACGTCCTCGTTGGACCTCTTCATTCTGCTGTGCTGCAGCGCAGACAGGCGGAAGCGCTCGTGTGCAAACAGGCACCGAGCTGCTTCCCCATTCTTGGTCACAGTTGCTCAATTGAGCAGAGTGCATGGTGCCACGTGAGAGATGGGGGGGGGGGGGTCGGCGGGGGGGTCCCCGGCGCTCAGAGAGGGTGGACGTCGGGCACGGCGCTTTGCATCACTGGAGCAGCATGGAGAAAATGAAGAGTGCCTCTTCAGTTTTTGGGGTTTGGTACTGATCTAATATTACATTTCAAATAATGAACCTTAAAATGAGATCAGCATTAATAACTATAATTCAGTCGAGTCCATTCAGCTAATGAACATTCCCCAAGCGTTCCGTGTTAGCCTGTTAGCAATGGTCTGCGCACAAGACCCAGCTGAGGTGCTTCTTAATGCTCTAAAGAGACTTCAGTGAATATTAGTAATCAGAGATGGATTAAGAAGCGTCTGATGGATCATCAGAGGTCGTCCTGCGCTTGTCTTTTCCTTTCGCTTATATCGCATAGACGGGTGGACTGAAAATGTCCTTAAATCGACAGCTAAATATTATAATTTAATGCTGTTAATCTCAGAGGGGCTCCAGATTAAGGGAAAATGGAGAACCGTTAGTCACCACAGGCAACACGGCAACACCATGCATGCCGGCTTTGGTCCAGAGTTTCAGTCGGTCCTCGGTGAATGAGGAACCGCGAGACGCGATCTGAGGGACGTGGACCGATCTGTGTCGGTCTCTGGCTAAAGATGAGCAGGTTTGGGCGACATTGGTCACCTGCTGTTTGACCCCTAACGCCGATGGCGCTGCTCAACCAGTTAAACCATCGTGTTGAAGTGCAGGTGCCCACTGGGGCTGGTTGCCAGCGGCGACGGGACGACGGCCATGTTGGTGTGTTTTTGTTCAAACTTCTCTTTAGCTCACTTCTGCTTTGAAACTCGACCACTTCCTGTGTCAGAGGAAGATACGCCTTCACCCCCCCCCCCTCCTCATCGGAGCCCCTTCACACCCATCACACAACCACCTTAAACACTATGACATGCACACAACCCCTGACCTCCACTCATGACATGGTGGTGTGTGTGTGTGTGTGTGTGCGCATGTGGAGCACTGATGCCCGACAGGAACAAGAGTCCTCAAACAAAGCTGAGGACCTTCTGTGTTGAGTTAGCAGGGGGGGGGGGGGGGCAGCCTCAGGCCGATGGACTGCGTGGGAAAGTGAAACTACACGATTGCGTGTGAAAGCAGAGCGGCTGCTTGTGGAGCAAGCGAAGGCTGTTTGTGCGTTCGGGTGAGAGGAGGGACGGAGGGACGGAGGGACGGAGGTAAAAGTAGTGGTGAGACTAGAAGGTGCTGCAACTGTGAAGAGGCTTCAGCCCCCGCTGGCCGGTTAGGGTGGCTGGTTAGGGTGGTCGGTTAGGGTGGCCGGTTAGGGTGGCCGGTTAGGGTGGTCGGTTAGGGTGGTCGGTTAGGGTGGTCGGTTAGGGTGGCCGGTTAGGGTGGTCGGTTAGGGTGGTCGGTTAGGGTGGCCGGTTAGAGTGGTCGGTTAGGGTGGCCGGTTAGGGTGGCCGGTTAGGGTGGTCGGTTAGGGTGGTCGGTTAGGGTGGTCGGTTAGGGTGGCCGGTTAGGGTGGTCGGTTAGGGTGGCCGGTTAGGGTGGCCGGTTAGACCAAAGACTGTCAGATATTTCATACAAGTGTCTGAGAACTGCGTTAACTTGTGTAAAAAGTTCTAGAAGAATCTGTGTCCTGGATGATGATGATGATGAATATATTTATTAGATATAATGTTAGAGTACAAGTACAGTCACACAGTAGCATGTATTACAGTACAAATAAAGTCAAACATCCTGTCTAAGAGGAGCATTTCTAAAAAGCCCTTGCGGTCTTGTTTCCGTTGAAAGTCCTTCGTACATAAATCATCCACAATTAACAATACAAATAAAAATAAAACCAATATTAAATTACTCAATTGATGCAAAGTAACATTAGAAAAACAAAAATAAAATGATTTTACACCGCCAGTGCAAACTAACAATTAATCCAAAATAAATTACACCACAGATGCAAAATGACAATAAATAACTTACATAAATAACAATAAATTACTAAGGCAATTAATATGTGCAACGTAGGTGGACAAAAAAAAGGAGGGGGGGTTGATCTGGAGAGAGTCGTGATGACTATCTCCGTTTCTGTCCCCCTGAAAGGTGTATTTTTAGGGCCGTTTTGAAGGAGGCCAAAGAGGTGCATGTTTTGAGGGCAGGAGTCAAACAGTTCCACCCTTAGGTGGCAGTATTGTAGAAAGATGATTTACCCATGTTAGTCCTGTGGGAGGGGGTAATCAGGTTGTTGTTTGAGCTCCCTCTAGTGTTGTGGCTGTGGGTGTCACTAAATCTGTGGAGGTGTTTATTCAGGTATGCAGGGATTGAGGGGACTGAGGGCAGAGCTGCATTGACTATTTTAAATGCCAATCCCATTTTGAGTTGTTTAACCCTGTCTTCTACCCTGAGCCATTTTAGGCTAGCAAAATGTCCAGGAAGAAGGTGGGTCATGGGCCCCAGATTGAGGAGTAGCCGAATCAGTTTGTTTTGGGAGGTTTGGAACCTGGTTTTCAGGGACATTTTGATGTTTTATATATTTATTAATTTCACACAGAGAATAACAAACAGACATACAGACAATACAAAGAATAAAAATAGAAATAAAGAAAACAAATAAAATAAAAACAATGTAAATAAATCCCACCCAAACCCACCCCTGTTCACTGTCAATCAAACAACATATTACATTTCACATCAATACAAAATAAGACCTATTGTACTTGAGTCAGCACAAATATGCTAGATCGAACAAACGGTCACTCCTGGACCTGCGTAGAAGGTTGGTCAAAAAATATTAGAAAAGGCTTCCATACTTTATAAAATTCTTTTTCAGAACCCCTCAAAACAAATCTGATCTTCTCTAGTTTGAGTTAAAATAATATCTTTAATCCACTGTGACACAGTGGGTGGCGCTGCATCCTTCCACTTCAAAAGAATTAATCGTTGTGCCAGTAGTGTCGAGAAGGCAATTAATTTCTGACCCCCTGCCGGAAGTGAAAAACCTTCAGTGTCAACCCCAAACAAAAATAATAATGGATTATGTGTTATCCTGATGCTGAATATGGAAGAAAATATATCACAGACACCCCCCCGAAATTGTTGTATCCTGGGACAGAGCCAAAACGTGTGGATCAAAGTGGCATCTGCCGATTTACATCTTTCACAAGTTGGGTCAATTTGAGGGTAGATCTTAACCAGTTTTGCTTTGCTAAGATGTGCCCTGTGTACCACTTTAAACGGAATAAGGCAGTGTCTTGCACACATGGAGGATGAATGAATATTCCTTAAAAAAATTTCCCAGTCTACGTCAGAAATACCTTTTTGGAGATCCTGTTCCCAGGACCGCTTGATAACAGCCATTGATGTGGAACTCAAGCGTGAAATCAAAACAAGCATTGCAGAAACAGCCTTTTTCTTGATCGGGTTAAAACACATGATCTCATCAAGTGTATCATTTGGAGGTTTAGTAGGGAATCCTGAAATGGAGCCTGAAATAAAATTTCGAATCTGTAAATATCTGAAAAAATGAGAGGCGGGTAAATTATATTTATTGGTCAACTGTTCAAAAGAGGCAAATGTGTTTTCAATGAATAAGTCTTTTAAAATTGTCAGCCCTCGTCTCTGCCAGCCATAAAATGTAGCATCATGTAATGAAGGTGAAAAACAATAATTAAGTGCAATTGGGCTTTCTAAACTCATCTTCAAAAGACCAAAATGTTTACAAAACAAAGCAAATTTTGATAGAATTATGGACTATGGGATTGTCAGTTGTCCAGCTTTTTGATAATGGAATTAATGCACCAGCAACAGACGACAATGAAACAGAACCAAAAGAGAGCTTTTCCATCTCTACCCATGCAGGTCCGTTGTTGTCATGTTGATGGTGCATCCAGAAAGACAAACATCAATTTGAAGCCCAGTAATAATTCTGAAAATTTGGCAAAGATAGGCCTCCATCTTGTTTTGATTTCTGCAAATGTTCTTTACGCGTGGCTTCCTACGGTTCCAAAGAAATGATGAAATTATAGAATCCAACTTCTTGAAATAGGTATTAGGAATGTACACAGGAAGGCTTTGAAACAAGTAGAGATATCTGGGTAATACAGACATCTTAATCACGTTTACTCTTCCAGCTAGCGAGAGGGGGAGAGGTAACCATTTTGACAGATCTTGTTGCGTGTTAAGTTGTAGTTTGGAAAAGTTTTCTTTAAAGAGATCACAACATTTTTTAGTCACAGTTATGCCAAGATAAACAAAACTGTGTACAGCAATCTGAAAAGGAACTGTGATTGTGGCTAGTTTAGAGTCAGACATATTTAAAGGCAGTAATTCACTTTTGTAGAGATTTAGTTTATAGCCTGACACAGGACCAAATTTATTTAAAAGTTTCAGAATAGAAGGAATTGTTACCTCCGCCCTCGATACGAACAGCAGGAGATCATCGGCATATAGAGATAGTTTATGTTCATTACCAAAACGTGAAATGCCATGAATAGATTGATGGTTCCTAATAGCTATCGCCAAGGGCTCGATAGCTAGCACAAAAAGGAGAGGGCTGAGTGGACAGCCCTGACGAGTTCCACGGTGAAGGTTGAATGGTTTTGAATAATGGTTATTAGTAAGCACCATGGCTGTGGGGCAGGCATATAATAATTTCACCCAGGACAGGAATGAAGGTCCAACTCCAGACCTACGCAAGGTCTCAAACAGGTAATCCCACTCTACTCTATCGAAGGCCTTCTCCGCGTCCACAGAGAGAAGACACTCGGAGTCTGCTTGGCTAGGTGTATACAGTACATTAAAGAGACGGCGAATACTAAAAAAAGAACGTCTATTCTTAACAAAACCAGTCTGATCAGGGGAAACAATGTTAGGCAGAACTCTTTCCAGTCGATTGGCTAAAACCTTTGCTAATATTTTATAGTCCGAATTTAAAAGGGAGATCGGCCTATATGACCCGCATTCTAGAAGATTCTTATCCTTTTTGGGAAGAAGTGTTATGCAAGCTTGATTTAGACTATTGGGAAGAATACCTTTGTCAAGTGAATCTGTATATAGTGTAGCTAAAACAAGGGTTAATTTTTCAGCAAATCTGGCATAAAACTCACTCGGCAGGCCATCAGGGCCTGGTGAACGGCGAGATTGCAATGATTTAATTGCTGTCATGATCTCCTGCTGTTGTAAAGGTGCATCCAAGGCAGAAATCCCACCCGCTGACATAGTCGGCATTTTTAGGTCTCTGAAAAAATCAGAAATATGATTAGGATCATTGGCACTATCAGAGCTATACAAATTATAATAGTAACGTCGGAAGACATCATTTATCCCTTGCTGGTCCATAACAGTCTCCCCATCTTGGGATGTAACCCCCTTAATAGTTTGTTTGGCCCTTGCACATTTCAACTGTCTTGCCAGAGCCTCCCCAGCTTTATCTCCATGCTCATAAGTGTCACTTCGGTTCTTTAACAGTAAATATTCTATAGAATGTGAAGTTAATCTGTCATATTCTGCACCAAGCTTTAAACGTTCTTTATACAAGTCCTGGGATGGGTTCTGAGAGAACCTGATATCTAGATCTGCTATTTGTTTTTCTAAATCCTTTTGTTTCAAAATAGAGACACGTTTCTTATTAGCGGCAAAGGATATCACCTGGCCACGAAGATAAGCCTTAAGAGCTTACCATACTGTTGAAACTGAAACATCAGGTGTCATATTAATTTCTAAAAATAAGGAGATTTGTTCAGAAATGAATTCTATAAAATTTTCATCGCTCAACAAAAGAGAGTTAAATCTCCAAAGTCTTCGTGGAAACGTCACACCAGGTATGTGGGTCAGATATAACAATAGGTTGGTAATCACATAACTTAACATGAGAAGTTAATTTGTTGTCAGTAAAGAAATAATCAATTCTGCTATAGGTTTGATGGGGATTTGAAAAAAAAGAATACCGTCTATCCTGTGGGTGCAAGAAACGCCAGATATCTGAAATGCCATAAGTCGAAAGAAAAGACTGTAAACATGAGGCCGATTTTGTAATTGAATATCCCGTTCTTACAGATGACCTATCCATCCCAGGGTCTAAACATAAGTTAAAATCACCCCCCATAATTAACAAGTGAAAATTCAGACTTGGCAGAAGACCAAAAACGCGTGAAAAAAAGTTGGGGTCATCACAATTTGGGGCATATATGTTAGCCAATATGACTTTAAAATTAAAAAGTGAACCAGTTACTATAATATATTGGCCATTAGGGTCAGCTATGGTTGATGAGGGATTGAAATGGACCTTCTTGTTAACCAGTATTGCAACACCTCTAGCTTTCCCTGCAAAAGTTGAATGGAAGAGCTGCCCCACCCAACCACGTTTCAAACGGGTATTATCTGCAGTTTTAAGAATGGTTTCTTGAATAAAGGCTATGCCAGCACTCATATTTTTCAGGTGAGTGAGAACCTTTTTTCTTTTAACAGGATGGTTCAGGCCTTTAACATTCCAGGTGACCAGATCAACGGAGGTAGCCATTGTGATGTACAATAGAGAATATAGTTTTAATATTTGGACAAAGGCTCTCCAAAGCAGTATTTGTCATCTCAATTTGTGACTGACTGCTCCAATAGGATAAAATAAAGCAAAACATTGGTCTCATAGCAATGACAGTTGAACACAAAAACCCTCCCATAAACCCTCTAAACCCCCAGGCGACACTAGCTGTCAAAACAAACAGCACACCTACCCTATCTAACTGAAGAACCTCCTTAATTATCATACCTTAAACTCCTTAAACCCGCATAGTAAAGTAAAATAACAACAAAAACACAGGAGTCAAGTAAACCCGTCATTCAAAATAAGTGCAAATACTTATATCGTCTTATAGCCACATGGATGTACAGTACATCGAGTTTGGACAGTTAGTCGATATAGATGTATAATGTTATTTACTATCAAATATTGTCCCACGCTTCTTCAAAGTGGTTCAGTCTGCCTTGAAACCTTCCATGAACTTCTCTGCCTCTGCCGCAGAGCCGAACGAGTGGCGCACGCCATTGGCTTTAGTGATGCGTAGCCGCGCCGGGTAGAGCAACGAAGGTTTCAGGCCCATCTCGTATAAGTCAGACATGACCGACCTGTACTCTCTCCGTTGGTTAACCACCTCGGGGCTGTAGTCTTCGTAGATTCGGAATGTTTTATCCATGTACTTCAGTTCATTTCTCCTCCTGGCCTCCCGTATCAGCAGCTCCTTGTTTTGGTAGCGGTGAAAACAAACAATGGCAGGCCGAGGCCTGCCTCCAGGAGCTGGTTTGGGGGCAGGGACATTTTGATGTTTGAATAGCAGGAGGTGCTAGCATAGTCAAAGAGGGGCTGAACGAGGGCTCCAGCAAGCGTCCGGAGAGCACTTTTGTTGACAAAAGCAGACATCCTGCCCAAAAATCTTGTTCTTTGATTGACTTTTTTGATCACCTTAGTTGCCATAATATCACCAGACAGGTATTTGTCAAGAACACAGCCCAAATAGGTAATCTCTTCTTTGCTGGAGATGACTGTATTATGGAGCGATCAATGATTACAAGGGCTTTTAGCCAAAAGACATTCAAAGGGCAGCCGTACCCGCGTCTGTGCGGCTGGCTGCCCTCATGACTGAGGACATGCTGGAGACATGAGACAATAACTTAAACTTGGCGGCGCACAGGTTGGCATCAAGGAGCGACACACGAGAGTCGTAGTTCGGGGAAGACGAGAGACAAAGCAACAATACGGTGACTGGAGATCTGGACCGCAGTGATTTTAACGCAGTCAGATGATGAGGGTGGGTCGCAGGTGTGTCTGCTCCGAACAGCCAATCTGTCCTGCCACGCCCATTAGAGAGAGAGAGAGAGAGAGAGAGAGAGAGAGAGAGAGAGACGAACCAAAACCAAACCCTGACATGATTAATACTGTTCCCTGAAGCTGCACTTAATTATAAAACTAACTACTATTTTGAATGTTTATAGTACATTCATATTTACATATTATACAATGTTATCGTGAAATAGGAGCATGGAACGGGTACCGAGCCGTCTTGTTTCGGGTAACTGGGTGTTTTTGGAAACGGGCACTGATGGTGAGTCCCTGGATTCCTGCTTCAAATCCTCCACCATTGATCCTGTCCCCAAGAAGCCAAGGTCACCTGAAGACCCTCACCGCCCCCCCTCCTGGACCCGCTGCAGTTCGCCTACCGAGCCAACAGGTCTGCGGACGACGCAGCCAATCTGGTCCTCCACGTCAGCCTGCAGCACCTGGACTCCCCAGGAACCTACGCCAGGATCCTGTTTGTGGACTTCAGCTCAGCGTTCAACACCATCCTCCCGGGACTGCTCCAGGACAAGCTGCTCCAGCTCGACGTGCCCGACTCCCTCTGCTGGTGGATCACTGACTTCCTGACGGAGCGGAGGCAGCGTGTGCGGCTGGGGACTATGGACTCGGACTATCAGCACCGGATCCCCCCCAGGGCTGTGTACTTTCCCCCTGGCTCTTCTCCCTGTACACCAACTGCTGCACCTCCAGCCATCAGTCCGTCAAACTGATTAAGCTTGCGGACGACACCACCCTCATCGGGCTCATCTCGGACGGTGATGAGTCTGCCTACAGGAGGGAGGTGGACCGGCTGGAGTCCTGGTGTAGCAGCAACAACCTCGAGCGGAACAGCCAGAAAACAGTGGAGATGAACGTCGACTTCAGGAAAGTCACAGCCCCACCGCCCCCCCTCGCCCTCACAGACTCCCCTACCCCCATCTCCATCGTGGACTCTTTCTGCTTCCTGGGCACCACCATCACCCGGGACCTCCAGAGGGAGCCGAGCATCAGCTCCTGCCGGTTCCTGCCGCTGTTCTATTCGCACTGTGTGATTTGGATCGATTTTACTGCTGCTGATCTGTGGATCCATCTTGATGCAGCTGTTTTTGAGGTTGGTTTTTGTAGTCCTATTTTTATTGTATGTACTGTCATTTTATTTGTAGTTATTTCATGTTTCATGTTGCACGCTTGCACCGGGGGACAATTCCTAGTTTGTGAATCCTTTCACTGGCAATGGTGAATAAATAGATTCTGATTCTGATGCTGGTGTGTATGCTACATGTAGCATTGTTGTAGCATACACACCAAGCTGACTAAGTGTCCGGGATTTTAATGTTTTGTTTTCGTCAAATAAATGATAAAAACAAGGTGTCACTTGGAGTTGGATGTGACTTATGCTTACGGTGGCGCAGGTGGTTGAGAGGGTCGTCCTACGATCGAGAGGTTGGCGGTTCGATTCATGGCTCCGGCACATGTGTACACTGTCGTGCCCTTAGGCAAGGCACTTCACCCACATGGCCTGTGTGAGCGAGTGAATGTCGGTGGGGTCAGGAGGGCTGATGGATCGGATTGGCAGCCTCGCCCATCTTATGAATGAATAATGCACATACAATCTAAAGCGTCTTTGAGTATCTAGAAAAGCGCTAAATGAAATCAATGCGTTATTATTATTATGCAAGCTCGTGATCGGAAATCGGACCCAATCACGAGCTTGCGGACTCGATCGGAATCGGACGTTAGCTCCCGATCAGGATTCTGATATTTATGGGTAGTTATTGTCATTACTTTTTAATCAGATCTGGAGTTACGCTGTGGCACAGAGTGAGCCCTCTCTATTCCAACAGAAACGCCAGCGTGCGGCGTGATGTCACTTCCTGTGTTGAATGCTGCTAAACACGGAAGCAGCTTGAAGCTTGTCGTGCGAGTGTGTCTGCGGCGTGGAAGTATTCTGAAGTGGACGACAACAACCTGTCGATGGAGCTGCTGTTCATTTTATTTTAAATGTTCGTATTTAATTAATATTTCCTGTTGCACTAGCCCAAGTCCAAAGTAAAAAAAGTATTTTATTTATTACTGGAATGTTCGAGCGATGCCACAGAAGTGCTCTGTTTAAGAGTTAAATGTTGAAATAAGATGATTAAAATAGAAAATAAGGGACATCCTGGATCCGTTTCTTTATTTTTTTTTAAATGTATTATAGAAGTATCGGATCGGGACTCAGTATCGGTTCAAAATCAAATAACTCGGACTCGGGGGAAAGAAAAACCTGATCGGGACGTCCCTACTTCAGAAAAGGAATGCAAATGTAACCATTAAACCTTATGTTAGAAGGTTTAGTGGTTGTAACTCGGATAGTACCTGTATACTATGTTGGACATAGAAATATCCATACATGTTCATGTACATACATTTTATTCTAATCTTCCAAATAATATTTCTTGTACATTTTTTAAAGCACTGACAGAAATACTACTGTCCATTTGTTGTAGTGATGCGTGAATGTACTTCAGATATCGCCATCATGCTCGCAGCGCTAGTTCTGTCTGCGCGCCACAGGAAATGAAACCTTCTCAAAAACCAAACGCCATTCGTGGAAATTTCACTCGTGCTTATCGGGTTTCTAAACAGCTTTCAGCACATTTGAATATCTGATTGTCTCGTGAGTCTGGTCACATTCACCAGGTTAGGGTCTGTGCACGGCAGCTGCGTGTTTAGGTGAAGGGTCATTTACCTGCTTGTAGCTTGTTGCCACTCTCAGTAACATGTTAAATACGGTTAGCTTAGCATGAAGACTGGGTACAGTGGGAACAGTTAGCATGGCTAACTTATAATATACCACCTATAATATCCCTTCTGATCTGTAGCTGCTGCGCTGACGGCCGTGAGAAGAAAGCAGAACTGTGTGTCTTTGCTTTTGTTGTGTATTATATAAACATGGTGCGTGTGGACAACTATAAAACAAAAATAACTTGTATAACTTGTATGCGTTAATATAACAGACTCGTAAACGGCGTTTAGGATTTGACTTCACTTTCTTGTCTTGTTTCACCACTTTCACACACGTCGCTCGTGCATCTGTGTCAGCCACACACACACACACACACACACACACACACAGGCACACACACAGGCACACACATGTTTTTCTGCCCTGAGGTGAAGTCCTCAGTATATCACAGAGGTGTGACGTACTGTAGGCAGGGATAGGAGAATGAAACTTGTGTGGGTGTTTCCCAGTAGAAGAGCTCTATAACTTGTGTGAGTGTTTTGTGTGGGGCTTTATTATTTTATTATGGAATACTTTATTGTCATTAACAGCACAGTACAAGTACGACAATGAAAATATGTTCGATGAGTGAGCATCGGGCCGCTGCAATCTCTCGCGCCGCCAACGACTCTCTTCTTCGAGAAGTTGCCGAAATCAGAGAGAAATGCGCGTGTGTGTGTGTGTGCGTGTGGATCAGGGGTCTGCAACCTTTTTCATGACGCCTGTCACAATATACTCTGGCCCGACGTACCAACACTTCCCTTTAATGAAATAATTTGTAAATCATCTGAGTTTTTTGCAGTATTTAAACACGTTTACTGGACTACCAGGTGCCTTAGTTGACCGTTTCTCGCGTTTTGTCTCAAAATGCCGCGAACGCTCGATGTCCTACGCTCCACACTTTCACAGCAGAGGGCGCATATCGCCCGCTCTCCTGTTGAGATAAATCCAGACTCCCTTCTGCAACTATGTTGAACAGAACAACTGGAACTTGGTTTACCCGCCATGCTAACAACGCTGCTAAGCTAGCCGACTGAACTCCCAAGAGCCTCGCGGTGACGCGCTGAATCAAGGACGTGCGTGATCACATCCGCGCACTCGCAGCGTAATAATTTACACTACGTACTACTAGTAGTACTTTCAGCTTGTCCCGTGAGGGTTTGTTACAATATTTAAGAACATTACATTACGTTACATTTTGTTTTTGTCTGCTCTCTGTCTCCATCGCTTCCCAATCCATCTCCTTGTTTTTGACTCTCCTCCAACCTCCACGCTCGCTCGCTCTCTCTCTCTCTCCCCTTCTCAACCCAGCCGGTCAGACAGATGGCCGGCCACCATGAGCCTTAGGTTCTGTCCAAGGTTTCTGCCTGTTAAATGGAAGTTTTTTCTTGCCTCCGTCTCCAAAGTTCTTGCTCTTGTGGGTCAAGTTGGGTTCTGTGTTTCCCTGTTAATCCTGTAAAGTGCCTTGAGATGACTTCCTGTCGATCTGGTGCGATAGAAATAAAACTGAATTGAATTGAACAGTAGTCTGCTCCAGTTCTTGTGAGGTGTTAAATATAATAAAATACAATATTTTTTGCCTCTAAATATTTCCTGCGTGTCTCTCTCTCTCGCTATATATATATATATATATAATTTTTATTTTTATATTGTTTACTCATTTAATGTATTCAATAATACTTTAAGTGTACTAAGGTACTAAGAGGGTAAGTATTCAAAGCAGATATGAAAAACTTAGCCGGTGCGTTTTCATAAACACACAAATGTCTTTTTGTTTAAAGATAATCCAGATATAATCTTGTCCCCATTTCACTGGGTCTAATTGTCAGTAGAATGTAGTTCCAGTGAAAATTCTTTCCACTTAAATCTTGATTGGAAATGATTCTCACTGTTTCATCCTTTCCATTGTTTGCTAGTTGTGTGTCTACGTGCTGTGATAATAAGTGAGCTCCTGCATTTGCTGACCCCTTGGCGTGTTTGTGTGTTTGCATGTGTAACCTCAGTGCCACGTGAGAAGCTGTTGCAGACGGAGGAGTACGACTTGAATGTGGTTCGTTTGTGCATCCAGGTTTTCCTGCAAGACAAGAACGGCCAGTACACCCGAACGCTCAAGCCCATCGTCACCAACCCCATCTATGACAACAGTGAGTGGCCGAGCTCCGCTTGCTCCAGCTGGCACCATGTTGGGAAATCACAACAGAGAACGCTAGAGGAAATTGTGACGTTCATGTCTGGTGAATTCATCACAGCCAGAGCTACAATCTTATGAACCTCACAGTGGAGCTTATTCGCTGTTTGATTGGCAGCAGTCGACTGGTTAAATAAAAAACCGGCATTCTTTACACATACAAAGTGTAGCGCACAATAAAAAGGGCATTTAATTAAAAAAAAGTCAGGATGGTCTTTGCTTTACTTATAAATGCAGTTCACTCCCAGCCAGCACTTGACTTGCTAGCTGTGGATCATAGCCAGCCATAACTTACTCTGTAGCTCGGGGGGCAAACCTTTTTACTCGCGGGCCACAGTGGGTTCTAACATTTGCCAGAGGGGCGGGGCCAGGAACAGTGTTTGTGAGGACTAATATAAATGACATGTAAAAGACATTAGATGACATTATTTACAACATTGCTTTTATAGGCAGCATTACAGGGAAAAGGTCAAATTAATTAGGTTTAATTATAATAAAATTTAGACAAATTCGGCGGGCCAGATTATAAAGCCCAACGGGCCGTATATGGCCCCCGAGCCGTAGTTTGCCCATGCCTGCTGTAGCCAATGAATCGCAAATCGAATCCCTGGGACCACAGCGCCTCCTGCCATGAAACATGAAAACTGCGTGCCTCCTCTCGTTCCTCTTTTTCTGCTGTTTTGCGATTACTCAGCTCAGGAGACACGCTACATATACACAAAACACCAGTTCACATTCATCAGCTTAGTTCATTCGCTGCAGAGCGTATCGGCAGAGTTAGCCTAGTCACCGCCCAATCCACGGTGAGGCACAGCCGGCTGGTGCGTACGGGCCACACAGCAGGCGCCACCTGCTGCCACGTGGCCCGCGGTGAACGACCTGTGTTCCTCACACAGAATGAGAAAGAGGAAGTTCTTTACACACGCTAACCCTGAAACAACACCGTTACCATGGAGCACTTCCTCTTCTGACAGCAGGCGTCTGACATGGGGCTCGGTTTGAGAGGCATCCAATTGTAAACTGCCACACACACACACACACACACACACATTACTGAATCACTTCTGCCGGCTTGGACCGAAGTTGAGCTGAGAGAGATCCTGGCATTGTCACTTTGTTACGCTCTGATGCGTTGGATCGGTTGGAGCTGGGGGATTACATGTTAACCACATTGTGCACCGTCAGGAGCTCCAAACACAGCTGAGCTGAGGATCTGTCGGGTCAACAGGAACAGTGGCAGTGTGAAGGGAGAGGACGAAGTCTTCTTGCTGTGTGATAAAGTACAGAAAGGTACATCCCACCCATGCTCCATTCCATTCATTCATTCATTCATTCATTCATTCACAGCCGCGGTGCCCTCCGCGTCACACGTGGGTTCAGTTTTACATTCTACTATTTCCTCTAGATGACATTGAAGTGCGCTTCTTCTCCTCTGACGGCTGGGAGGCCAAAGGCTCCTTCTCCCAAGCCGATGTTCATCGCCAAGTTGCCATTGTCTTCAAGACTCCGCCCTATTATAACACCTCCATAATGGAGTCAGTCACTGTGCACATGCAGTTGCGCCGACCTTCTGATCAGGAAGTCAGTGAAGCGATGGACTTCAGATACCTGCCCGATGACAAAGGTACCAAACTAGCACTGCTGCCCTGCTGCTGCGTGTGATGGAAGTCAAGGGGGCCCAGTCCCCAGGCAGGTTTGGGTGTCACATGGTAACGTTTTATGTTTGCTATAGATCCGTATGGCTACAATGTGAAGAAGCGAAAAAGAGAGAACCTGATGAGGATGTCAGAATTGTCAGGTGAGATGTGGCATAAGATATGACATCGATGCCAATGAGACTCCATATGAGCGTGTCCTTTGTATTTCAGTGTGCATCAGTAGATTACTTTTCTGGCTTGTCTTCAGGTGGTCAATTTAGTTTCCTGCCAATGAGCAGACCAAAAGCAGGACCACCGAGTAGCGTGGGCCACATGCGGAAAGGTAACAGCTTTAACTTTCCCTTCAAATAGCCACGATGAGATTTGAATCAAATTAAACTATTACCTTCAGATCATTATAATATTGCCCTGCTACACAGGTAAAGGTCACCATGTGTTTTTCAGACCTCGGCAACATGTACCTGGGGCAACACCCAACAACTGTAATGCAGCAACAACCAACTGCATCCAGCCAGCCCTACCAACACACACAGGGTCCTACCATACCGGTCAGCCATTCCTGGGTAGTGCCCAACCCAGCACTCTCAATGGACGTTGCCACCATGAACCCACCTGGTGCCATGAGCCATCTACCAAGTCTTCATAGATCCAGGCAACTGCAGCCGAACCGTGGGCCAGGGTACTCTCGCAGAGTGGAACACAACAAATTTGAGAATAATGTACTTCCTCAGCTCTCCATGAGGGACTTGCAGTGCTTGGACGCTGCCCCCCAGGCCCATGGAATGAGCCAGTCTGAGTCTCAACCATTGTTCCACCTACAGCACCAAAGGGAAGAGATTACTCCTGAGGCCCAGCCCCAGAACAATCAAGAGAAACAGAACCAGGGTCTCCAGACTGTGTGGCCCAATTTCAATACTTTAAATCAGATACAAAATACTTTTAATGGACCAGTACCTGGAGGTGGAGGGGGGGCACAGGCGATTAATTCTTTCCCTTTCCTAGACAGAATGGAAGGAGATGATTTTCTGAAGGGTCTCGTGGGAGGTGGGGCTCAGACCGGCTTCCAGTTCAAGCAGGAACCCCAGATGTCTATAGGACAAGAGACCAATGCTACAATGGAGGCCCCAAGGGAAAGCCAAGGAAATACTTACACTAACTTGCTTCCTCTTTCTATGAGCAATGGCGCCAACATGGATCCAATGAGGCAAGATGGTAGCAGCAACGCCCAGGCACAGCCTTGCTCAAACAACAGCAAGGCCTCAGAAGGACACTATCCAACTTTGGCCGACTGGATCAAAGCAACTCGGCAAAATGACTAAAAGGAATACGGTTCCAAGCAAAGTGCTGGTCTTCCTCAACCCTGCAAAGCAAGAAAACTTGCATCAGCCATTGCGAGCGGTGACCATCAGTGGACATTTGCTTTAGTCATCACGTGCTGATCAGACAATGGATTGGCTTCCAGCTGTTCCAAATGACTGTGGTTTATTTCCTTGTTTAATAGAGACATTGCCCAGAATGCCTTCTATACCTGTCTGACCAAATGGGGCACTGTCATCGGTCGTTGCTTGGATTTATTCACCTGGAAAGACCGGCCCAACCCAGGATACCACGTTGCATCATTGGTCTCATCTCCGGTCCTCATCGGCTGGCTTTCTGGTGTTGTGGACCAACAATAGATCTTCTCCATTCCAGTCACTGAAACTGAGCTGAGACCTGCTGGCCTCTCGACGATGAAAACATGCATGTGGGTGATCTGTGGTCTCATGATAACCTCAGTGAGATGATGGTGGTTTCTGAAATCAGATTTATGAACACGTGAGACTAGAGTTGTCTTTGCATGTTTTTCTCAGCATATTGCATAGTAATCAATATTTACAGTTTTTTTTTTATCTTATCAGGGATATTGAAAGTACAGAAGAAAATAATATAATAAGGGCTTACTTTTTACTGCTTTGGAAATAATCCAGATCTGTTGTACTGTTTTACATTCGTTCATCTTCTTGAAGATGAGATTATCGTAATTGTCTCGTCTTCGGTCGCTCATCCGAATCCGGTTCACGCCCATCCCAGCTGAGGAGCGAATGAGGATCTGGGTAAATGACTTGCTTGAGGAGCAGTGGACAAACCCTTTCTCCTGTGTGCGCTCACATTTAGCCCAGCCCACCCAAACATCTTTTTTATTCACTTTCAGAAGCGTTTTCATTTTAAACGACAATATTTTTTGTTAGATTAATATTTTTGTTCAGTTCTGAATAAATTGAGTCTGATTTAATCTGTCATTGAATTTTGTACGTGTGTGCGTGTGTGTGTGCGTGTGTATTTAAATATATATACAAATATCACCCATCTGCTTTCCAACAGTTAGCAGCGAGTGAGTGAACAGAAATTTGTGTTTGATTGCTGTTTTTTTGCTTTTGGGTCAAATCTGCCCTGGATCATGGGAAAAACGTTTAAAAATATGCATTGAAGCTTTGGTCTCCGGTTTTAACCCATAGTGCGCCATGAAAGATCATAGCCCTGGTGTTCCATCTTATCTTTAATCACAGTGACAGGAAGAGTCAAACGGAAGAAGCATCATAACCTGCCCGCAAGGAGTCCGGAACTCCGTTATCTTTGCACCACAGTTTCATGTTTACAACAATGTTGTTTGCATTTATTTTTTTTCACAATTAAGTAGTGAATGTCATTTGGTGATGACCTGAAATGTCTTTGTCGTTATCGAGACTACACACGTGTGTGTAGCTATGAGAAACCGGAGAACCCTGGTTCCGTTGGCTTAATAATCATACTGGGGTTCTTAGAGCCAACTTCTTTCTAACATGAAAATGCTCTTCCAGTCCCAAAATGTTCAGAAATGCATTTATGTCCACTGGCAGTGCAGTGGTTCTGGGTTCAGATCCACCAGTGGTTCTGGGTTCAGATCCACCTGTGGTTCTGGGACTTTTCTGTCCCGTCTTGATGTTCTCCCTCGTCTGCGATAGTTCTCTCAGGTTCCATTCAGTGCTGCTGGAAGCAACAAAAGCATGGACAGCAACAGATCAAAGGTTGTCAAATGTGTAAAGACTGTGTGTGTGTGTGTGTGTGAGAGAGAGAGAGAGGGAGAGAGAGAGTTAACGTTTGCCTGCTGCAGTCTCTCTCTTTCAGTTATTTCCTAACCATGTCCAGGAAAAGGCGCGCTCGACCTGTTTAGCTACCTACTTCCAGTAAAGCCCCGCCTTCACGGCTTCGTCTCCACCCTTTTTCTCAGCCCCTCCTCCCCGCACTCCACCCGCCCCCCGCCCCTCTCTCTCTCTCTCTCCCTCTCTCTCTCTCTTTCAAGCTTGCAAAACCTGCCAACACAAAAGGTTGCTGACATCAAAGTGCATCCGTTCACGCTCCACCCAATATTATCTCACCCAAACAAAACGTGCGCGGCTGGATCCAATAACGCCGATATAAAAATGGATTAGAATCGTATTGATATTATCATTCATACGATTTTGGTGTTCATTTATCAGTTGGCATTGCTGATTTTGGGATCTGACCTTCGTCAGCGTGTGTTGGAATATCCAGCCTCCTCTCATGTTATTTACTAAATGAGTTTTAGAACTGGTGAAGGATGTTCTGACTTTCAGACGTCAAGCTTCAATGCAGTTAGAAAAGCTTCTGCAGAGTCTGGTCCCGTGCATCAACTCGTGGAACGATGCCGTAATCGCACCTCCAAAATTTCCCCCTGGAAGATCACTGAGCAAAGAGCCTCTATGAAATATGCAGAACAGTTATTGCTTCCATTTCCCCAACCTACAATTTGAAACTTCCTACAGCACACTTTAATTATAGATACTGTCCCTTATACGTAGCTGGAAAGGCTCCTCGTGCAAGACCCAACTCATTTTCACATTGGGGGGGGGGGGAATCCCACCAAGCCGAGTGTGTTCTGTAACTGACGGCCTCTGTTGCTTCAGACCTGATTCTAATAGTGGCTAGTAGCATAGCACGCGTTGCTACACGCCGCCGTGGTAGAATGGAAAGAAGTTCATGGAAATATCGAACAATCCGTTCTGAAGGCCCGACATCTCATCAATCGTTAGTCCACATTCATTAGGAGGCAGCTAAAGGTAACCATAAAACACGTCCATAGTTACACGTCCATAGCAACACTGCAGACATCTTTAACCCTTTATTGCCATTGGATACACGTGGCCTTTCAGGATTTTGAGACTTCTACTTCAGAAGTTCGTTTGCCCGAGCACTCGTATAAAAAGTTGTGTTTTTTTGTTTTGTTTTTTTGGACAAATTTGTCTGAAGGTTCCATTAAGATCTTATTTTCCAAAGAGTAGAGTGTTCTTCATAGGGCGGGCTTTAAAGGGTCAAAAGCCTCGGTTCTTCAAATACGCATGAAAAACTCTGAAATGCCCTAAAAAACATGAACAAAATGAAGGATTTATAAATCATGACTATTAAGTGCTTCACAAACCGACCGTCCGGCATCCGACCGTCCGGCGTCCGACCGTCCGGCTGAGCGCGTTCTAAAACCCGATACTGCCGAGTCGACCCCCGAGCCGCTCACGCCCGTCAGCTACTACTTCCTCATTTCACAATCAGCTCTGAATACACGTGACACATAATCTGAACACACACACAGAGTAAACACTGGTTACTAACCAGTGTTTGTGAAGTGTACACACACACACACACACACACACACTCGTCTCTATCTTGCCAATCCAACGTGCTGCCCAACAAAAACAAGCCTTTGTGATCATTTAGGAACTGGAATTTCAGAGCGCATGGGATGCAGTGATGTCATTCGTGGAGTCGGAGCAGCTGACTCTGTTTGGGTCAAACATTCGCTGATGACAATACTACGGTGGCCCTGAAGTGCAAAACACAACAACAAATCGTAGCGCACACAATAAAGAAGGAATCGCGCAAACAAGAAAAAAACACACACACAAATAAGAAATCACGCAAACAAGAAAAAACACACACACAAATAATAAATCACGCAAACAAGAATAGAAAACACACAAACAAGAATCGAAATCACGCAAACAAGAAATGAAATCACGCAAACAAGAAATGAAATCACGCAAACAATTGCAGTGGTTCCCGGCAACCACTGCAATAGTTCGGCCGTTCTTCTTCGGGTAACTTTTTACCACAATGACGGCAAAACATATTTTTGTATCTCACGCTGTTCTCTTACCTACTACTCAATTGCTACTAATTGCTGCTCAATTACGGGAAACCTGGAGCGAAAGTCAGAATGATTGACAGTGCTTCTGTCCAATCAGCAACCAGACCCCTCATGTCCGATATTTAGCATTTCCGGTTTGGGCATGTCCGATATTTAGCATTTCCGGTTTGGAGCTTTCTTGTTTGCGTGATTTCGATTCTTGTTTGCGTGATTTCGATTCTTGTTTGCGTGATTTCATTTCTTGTTTGCGTGATTTCGATTCTTGTTTGCGTGATTTCATTTCTTGTTTGCGTGATTTCGATTCTTGTTTGCGTGATTTCGATTCTTGTTTGTGTGTTTTGTATTCTTGTTTGCGTGATTCCTTATTTGTGTGTGTGTTTTTTTCTTGTTTGCGCGATTCCTTATTTGTGTGTGTGTTTTTTTCTTGTTTGCGCGATTCCTTCTTTATTGTGTGCAATACGATTTGTTGTTGTGATTTGCACTTCAGGGCCACCGTACAACGCGCTGTGGTCGTGTTATTATTAACACAGAAGTAGCATGCACGCTACCACGGTAAAGAGCGTCTCACCTGGCTGCACGCAAGCAGAAGAGGGTAGAACGCACACACACAGACACTGCGCGCAGCCCGGCGTGTGTGTGCGTGTGTGCGTGTGTGTGCGTGTGCCACACACTGAGCGAGTCCGTCGTCGACACTTCAAGTTGAAGTTTCCGGCGTTAGTTGCAGTTTCTACCAGACTGTGTACTTTAATTCTAAATACGTCGCACTGATCTCGTTTGTTCAACACTCTCCGTATTTCAGTTTGTTACCAATAAATCAATAAATGTGCTTTACAATTTGAGACAATTGCATTTCATTCTCGGGGTTAAGCCTGAAGCGGCGTCGGAGCATCCTGGGCTTCGGTAACGCCTCAACAGATCGATCCCCTCATGATGCAGGAATCATGAATGAACACATTGATCAGGGCTTTGCCTTGACTGGATTATAAATCATTTCACTCATATTTTGAAATCCCGAAAAAAAAAAATCTTCATATATCTAACATGTGATTGTTTTCAATTAATACAAAAATGGGCTGCAATATTTCATCAGTTCGTATTTATTTCACTGTTTGAATGACATTTTGTGAAAACGGAACTCTATTTTGTGCATTTTGAAGCAGCTTCTAAAGGATTAACTGTTAAACCGTCCCTCGGGGGTGTGGCTTCTGTCTCTTTTGTCCCCAGACTGGACCAGAGTGCCGTGTCTTCAGAGGCAGCCATAAATGGGCCGGTGTGAGGGCGTCCCAGAGGCCCGCCTGAACCAATCACACGCCACCACCAGCAGGACGGACGGACGGACGGTTGTACAGACGGGATGGACTGAAGAGTCGTCTTTTCAGCATTTGTTTATAAACTGTTGTTTATGAGGTGATGAGATAGTAATGTTGCTATAGTAACAAGAAATGATTGTATGAATAAAATATGTTATAAAAACAAAGCCGTGTGCAGAAACCAGATCAATCAGCGAATCTGATCAATGACCAGCCGCTCGGTTGCTACCTGTGGACCCATCCTGCAGACAATCACCATTCCCAGCTGCTGATTGGTTCCCGGTATAAACTAATCCCAGCTGCTGATTGGTTCCCGGTATAAACTAATCACAGCTGCTGATTGGTTCCTGGTATAAACCAATCCCAGCTGCTGATTGGTTCCCGGTATAAACCAATCCCAGCTGCTGATCGGTTCCCAGTATAAACCAATCCCAGCTGCTGATTGGTTCCCGGTATAAACCAATCCCAGCTGCTGATTGGTTCCCGGTATAAACCAATCCCAGCTGCTGATTGGTTCCCGGTATAAACTAATCACAGCTGCTGATTGGTTCCCGGTATAAACTAATCCCAGCTGCTGATTGGTTCACAGTATAAACCGGCGTTAAACATTTGGAGGTTTCATGTTTTTCTTGAAGCCTGGACGGAGCTCTTGCTCGTGTGTCTCTGTGCTTTAGTCCCTGCTGATAATGTCCCCTGAGTGGACGCATCAGCCTCATCGCTCACAACGACCACTGTTTTCGTACCTATGGAGCTGTCCAGTGCTGAAGCTCAATTTCAGAATCAGCACTGGACAGCTCCATAGCTAGCCAGCTAGCTATGGAGCTGTCCAGTGCTGATCCTGAGCTCCATATGTCGTCAGGATCAACATTTCAGCACAAACAAAAAAGTTCAAATAACTTTCAATAGTCACCGCCAGCAAATTATTCATTTCCTGACTGCAGCGTGTTGCTATTGTTATTGCCATGTTGCTGAATGTTTCTGTTTGATCAGTTCACTACTTAAGTTACAAACATTGCATATTCATTTGTATACAGTAGTCCCTCGATACAATGCGGTTCATCTTCCGTGACTTCGCGGAGTTTTAATGCAATTTTTCAGATTTTTTTTTGCACTTGAACGCGCCTTGAAACGGCGCAAGGACGAAGGCGTGGTCGGAGGAACTGTGAAATACGCGCAAGTCGCTATTAATAACCTCTCATGTGTTCAACCTCGTAGGTTGATCATTAAAATTAAATTCGTTATTTCTAAAAGCTATCATGTTTATTTGTTAAGCGTTTGTTTAATGGCGCTCTCATTCTCTGTGTAAAAAGAGGCTTTTATTTTGTAGGAGCATAAACGTCACGTCCCTTTTGGGTTTTGTTTCTTCCTGTTGATATATGTAGCCGCTGCCGTTCCGCTGTGCTAAGCTATCCAATAAAGCAGCATGAGAGGCTAGACAGCATGAGTAGAATATTTGTTCTTCTGCACTCCAAGCGGCTCTTTCCTCGACCTGCACGCCTTAACATTATTAACAGGAAAACGTTTACTGTACGTACTATATATTTTTATTTCTCAAACAAATGTTTAGTTCTGAAAAGGTTCTGATCTTTGGTTTCATTCTATAATACTGAAACAATCTATTTAGATTAATGCCTGACTGTTAAACGTGTATAAAGTGTGTGGTGAGGGCTTATACAGCAATGGAGTGATGGAAGTAGAGATACGACTGTTACTCTTGATAGTTACTTGGATAGCTTCACCCCCATTAACTTGCAGCAACTAAGGGTGGCTGTTGCCTCATCTAAACCGTGCACTTGTCTCCTAGACCCGGTCCCAACTAAGCTACTTAAAGAAGTCTTCCCCTCAATTAGAATAGCTTTACTAATACGATTAATCTATCTTTACTCACAGGCCATGTACCCAAGTCTTTTAAAACAGCAGTCATTAAACCGCTTCTGAAAAAACCAACATTGGATCCTGATGTCTCGGCTAACTATCGGCCAATTTCAAACCTTCCATTCCTGTCAAAGCTTCTAGAGAAAAAAGTTTCCAGTCAGCTGTGTGAATTCTTACAAGACAATCAGTTATTTGAGGTTTTTCAGTCGGGTTTCAGAGCTCATCATAGCACAGAGACAGCATTAGTTAAATTCACCAATGACCTTTAATAGCGTCTGATAATGGACTTGTCTCTGTGCAGCTTTTGATACAACAGAATGGATAGCTGCACCTTTTTAGACTGTCAATGATTTACCATGGTGTCATATTAAAATACTGTCAAGTGAAACATTTCGAAGTATATCATTTATAGACTTTTAAACACTGGAGTTCACTTTGAGTTTTCCTAACAAAACATTTTAAAAATGTTTACTTGTACAATCAGTAACTTTCTAACTAAAATTCTTGATAGAGGGCAGAAGAAAACAGGTAATAAATAAAATAGAATGAATACACAGTCGAGTCGCGAAAAGTGCTAATTTTGTGATGATTATAAAAAGGAAAAAGGGGGTCATGCATCACCAAAAAGTTCTCAACAGTAACTAACTGCCGTAATAATGCAGGTCTGTAAATTGTCCACTAGAGGGCGCCGTGCTGCTTCACTGTGAAAACTAGGGACGGTCCTGAGTCCTCCAGCAGAGGGCAGTGGTTTGGACTGGTTTTGTCCCACTGCAGTGTTCAGAGTCCTCCAGCAGAGGGCAGTGGTTTGGACTGGTTTGAACACTGCACTGAGGAGAGGCAGTGGGACAAGAGTCCTCCAGTAGAGGGCAGTGGTTTGTCTGGTTCTGTCCCACTGCAGTGTTCAGAGTCCTCCAGCAGAGGGCAGTGGTTTGGACTGGTTTTGTCCCATTGCAGTGTTCAGAGTCCTCCGGTAGAGGGCAGTGTTTTGGACTGGTTTTGTCTCACTGCAGTGTTCAGAGTCCTCCAGTAGAGGGCAGTGGTTTGGTCTGGTTTTGGCCCACTGCAGTGTTCAGAGTCCTCCAGTAGAGGGCAGTGGTTTGGACTGGTTTGAACACTGCACTGAGGAGAGGGAGTGGGACAAGAGTCCTCCAGCAGAGGGCAGTGGTTTGGTCTGGTTTTGGCCCACTGCAGTGTTCAGAGTCCTCCAGTAGAGGGCAGTGGTTTGGACTGGTTTTGTCCCACTGCAGTGTTCAGAGTCCTCCAGTAGAGGGCAGTGGTTTGTCTGGTTTTGTCCCACTGCAGTGTTCAGAGTCCTCCAGTAGAGGGCAGTGGTTCGGACTGGTTTTGTCCCACTGCCTCGCCTCAGTGCAGTGTCCAGAGTCCTCCAGTAGAGGGCAGTGGTTTGGACTGGTTTTGTCCCACTGCCTCGCCTCAGTGCAGTGTCCAGAGTCCTCCAGTAGAGGGCAGTGGTTTGGACTGGTTTTGTCCCACTGCAGTGTTCAGAGTCCTCCAGTAGAGGGCAGTGGTTTGTCTGGTTTTGTCCCACTGCAGTGTTCAGAGTCCTCCAGCAGAGGGCAGTGGTTTGGACTGGTTTTGTCCCACTGCAGTGTTCAGAGTCCTCCAGTAGAGGGCAGTGGTTTGGACTGGTTTTGTCCCACTCCAGTGTTCAGAGTCCTCCAGTAGAGGGCAGTGGTTTGGACTGGCTTGAACACTGCACTGAGGAGAGGCAGTGGGACAAGAGTCCTCCAGTAGAGGGCAGTGGTTTGGACTGGTTTTGTCCCACTGCAGTGTTCAGAGTCCTCCAGCAGAGGGCAGTGGTTTGGACTGGTTTTGTCCCACTGCAGTGTTCAGAGACCTCCAGCAGAGGGCAGTGGTTTGTCTGGTTTTGTCCCACTGCAGTGTTCAGAGTCCTCCAGCAGAGGGCAGTGGTTTGGACTGGTTTTGTCCCACTGCAGTGTTCAGAGACCTCCAGCAGAGGGCAGTGGTTTGTCTGGTTTTGTCCCACTGCAGTGTTCAGAGTCCTCCAGCAGAGGGCAGTGGTTTGGACTGGTTTTGTCCCACTGCAGTGCTCAGAGACCTCCAGCAGAGGGCAGTGGTTTGGACTGGTTTTGTCACACTGCAGTGTTCAGAGTCCTCCAGTAGAGGGCAGTGGTTTGGAATGGTTTTGTCCCACTGCAGTGTTCAGAGTCCTCCAGTAGAGGGCAGTGTTTTGGACTGGTTTTGTCACACTGCAGTGTTCAGAGTCCTCCAGTAGAGGGCAGTGGTTTGGACTGGTTTTGTCCCACTGCCTCGCCTCAGTGCAGTGTCCAGAGTCCTCCAGTAGAGGGCAGTGGTTTGGACTGGTTTTGTCCCACTGCCTCGCCTCAGTGCAGTGTCCAGAGTCCTCCAGTAGAGGGCAGTGGTTTGGACTGGTTTTGTCCCACTGCCTCGCCTCAGTGCAGTGTCCAGAGTCCTCCAGTAGAGGGCAGTGGTTTGGACTGGTTTTGTCCCACTGCAGTGTTCAGAGTCCTCCAGCAGAGGGCAGTGGTTTGTCTGGTTTTGTCCCACTGCAGTGTTCAGAGTCCTCCAGCAGAGGGCAGTGGTTTGGACTGGTTTTGTCCCACTGCAGTGTTCAGAGACCTCCAGCAGAGGGCAGTGGTTTGTCTGGTTTTGTCCCACTGCAGTGTTCAGAGTCCTCCAGCAGAGGGCAGTGGTTTGGACTGGTTTTGTCCCACTGCAGTGCTCAGAGACCTCCAGCAGAGGGCAGTGGTTTGGACTGGTTTTGTCACACTGCAGTGTTCAGAGTCCTCCAGTAGAGGGCAGTGGTTTGGAATGGTTTTGTCCCACTGCAGTGTTCAGAGTCCTCCAGTAGAGGGCAGTGTTTTGGACTGGTTTTGTCACACTGCAGTGTTCAGAGTCCTCCAGTAGAGGGCAGTGGTTTGGACTGGTTTTGTCCCACTGCCTCGCCTCAGTGCAGTGTCCAGAGTCCTCCAGTAGAGGGCAGTGGTTTGGACTGGTTTTGTCCCACTGCCTCGCCTCAGTGCAGTGTCCAGAGTCCTCCAGTAGAGGGCAGTGGTTTGGACTGGTTTTGTCCCACTGCCTCGCCTCAGTGCAGTGTCCAGAGTCCTCCAGTAGAGGGCAGTGGTTTGGACTGGTTTTGTCCCACTGCAGTGTTCAGAGTCCTCCAGTAGAGGGCAGTGGTTTGTCTGGTTTTGTCCCACTGCAGTGTTCAGAGTCCTCCAGCAGAGGGCAGTGGTTTGGACTGGTTTTGTCCCACTGCAGTGTTCAGAGTCCTCCAGTAGAGGGCAGTGGTTTGGACTGGTTTTGTCCCACTCCAGTGTTCAGAGTCCTCCAGTAGAGGGCAGTGGTTTGGACTGGCTTGAACACTGCACTGAGGAGAGGCAGTGGGACAAGAGTCCTCCAGTAGAGGGCAGTGGTTTGGACTGGTTTTGTCCCACTGCAGTGTTCAGAGTCCTCCAGCAGAGGGCAGTGGTTTGGACTGGTTTTGTCCCACTGCAGTGTTCAGAGACCTCCAGCAGAGGGCAGTGGTTTGTCTGGTTTTGTCCCACTGCAGTGTTCAGAGCCCTCCAGCAGAGGGCAGTGGTTTGGACTGGTTTTGTCCCACTGCAGTGTTCAGAGACCTCCAGCAGAGGGCAGTGGTTTGTCTGGTTTTGTCCCACTGCAGTGTTCAGAGTCCTCCAGCAGAGGGCAGTGGTTTGGACTGGTTTTGTCCCACTGCAGTGCTCAGAGACCTCCAGCAGAGGGCAGTGGTTTGGACTGGTTTTGTCACACTGCAGTGTTCAGAGTCCTCCAGTAGAGGGCAGTGGTTTGGAATGGTTTTGTCCCACTGCAGTGTTCAGAGTCCTCCAGTAGAGGGCAGTGTTTTGGACTGGTTTTGTCACACTGCAGTGTTCAGAGTCCTCCAGTAGAGGGCAGTGGTTTGGACTGGTTTTGTCCCACTGCAGTGTCCAGAGTCCTCCGGTAGAGGGCAGTGGTTTGGACTGGTTTTGTCCCACTGCCTCGCCTCAGTGCAGTGTCCAGAGTCCTCCAGCAGGGGGCAGTGGTTTGGACTGGTTTTGTCCCACTGCCTCGCCTCAGTGCAGTGTCCAGAGTCCTCCAGTAGAGGGCAGTGGTTTGACTGGTTTTGCCCCACTGCCTCGCCTCAGTGCAGTGTTCAGAGTCCTCCAGTAGAGGGCAGTGGTTTGGACTGGTTTTTTTCCCACTGCCTCGCCCCAGTGCAGTGTCCAGAGTCCTCCAGCGGAGGGCAGTGGTTTGTCTGGTTTTGTCCCACTGCAGTGTTCAGAGTCCTCCAGTAGAGGGAAGTAGTTCGGACAGACTTCCGATGGCTCCCCGGTGTGATCTTTTCGGTGACTGTGCGCTCCTCCCTCGGCGCCTCCTGCTGGCCTGTAGCAGAGTCATTAAGTGCTGGTTAAAGGACGATGCAGAATATTATATCAGATAAAAACGCTGCACAGCCCTCTAAATATCATTTAGCAATATATCCATGATGATTTATTTATCAACCGCAATTGGAATTTTGCGTTTTACCAGTGTGCAAAGAGTGAGCAGCAGATCAGATTACTATCCGTGTTGGGGGGGGGGGGGGGGGGTCCTACCTGCAGTCACAGCTCCCCCTGCAGGACATTGGGATCCATTCAATGTTCCATCAGACTGACCTCAGCTCCCAGATTCCTGATCCTGTGGAGTAGAGCAGCAAACAGATCTGAGTGTGTGTGTGTGTGTGTGTGTGTGTGTGTGACAACGCACCACATGGAGGAAGAGAGGAAGCGGGTCATCCGTGCACCACAGGAAGTCGCCGTGGAGCACAGGCTTGACTTCCTGTACGGCTCCCCAAACGTCTTCTGGACGACGACGTTTGTCTGACGGGGTGAAGCTGCTGCTGAACGAAGACACGGACTTTCAGGAACACAATAAAACACTTTCAACATTTATAATCTTCCAAGTTACACTTCAATATAAGAGAACTGAAGAACTGAAGTTTTGTTTTTAAATCCAACAAAACCATTTCTAACATTGCAGCTCCAGGAGTGGGATGCGACCCGGGGCCAGGCGCTCCTGTCAGGCGATAATCAGGGAACAATTAGCGTGAGCCTTATCCTGCACCTGCTGCCTTCACCTGGGGTTTTATCAGACATCAACATCAGAAGAAGAATCTGGATGAGATTCCCGCTCATCACCTGATCTGTTGACGCGTCTCCACGGCGACACAAAGCAGGAAACAATCTGTTGACGCGTCTCAGGACAGAGAAGAAGCAACCGTTCACATCCAGGCTGGATCACAGGCGATCAATGACGCTGTCCGACGGATGAAGTTAATGAAGGACGCAGATGTGACCCGCTTCTCCTCTCCCAGGACCGACATCCATGCAGGCCAGAACTTCCTGCAGGAGAAAAGGGGAGGAGCTTCAGAGGAACACCTGCTCAGGTTATTAGTAGCACTTTAGAAGGTGGAAAGACTTTCTGTAATGAAGTAACTGGTTTCAAAGAACCAGATCTACACGCAGGGTGTGTGCGTGTGTGTGCGTGTGTGCGTGTGTGCGCGTGAGGACACTCACCTTCAAAGTGTTAAGAGTCCCGTCTGCCTTTAGATGGAGAGTTAGGCGGGTCTGGGATCACGCCAGCATCATCTGGTAACCCTGGAAACAGAAACCTGGCAACAACTCACTGTTCTGAGCAAAGCAACTCGTGTAGCTATAATAATAGTAATAATCGTGTGAGGAACTACATTTGGGGGGGAAAGGGAACATTTGAAAAGTGTTCTGAAACAGAAAACCTCCCAACTAAATTTGAGTTTTCACAAAACTCCGACTTAAAATGTAGAAGACGAAGAAGAGACGCATTCTGTTTCCAGGCATGAACGGGTTAAATATAATAAAGAAGCATCAAAGGAACATTGTGTCGTCTCCCAGGCCCAGCTGAGCATCACTGAGAGCCGAACCCGTTTCTGCTCGATGACTTTTGGTTGAACTTTATGCAGAATGTAGTTCATGGAGCTGCAGGAGAGTTGAACTCACAACCGGCCGTCTGCCTCTGCTGCCTGGCTCGTCACCGACCGGTTGGGGGGAACGATCCGACCACCTTCAGTGCTGCGGTCCAGTGTCCACTGAGCGGGCCCTCCGGGGATAGAACCCCCCCCCCGAAGGAGGGGAGGAGCTAAATAACCTCCGCTGTGTTGCAGCTGAATGAGTTTGTGCTGACCTTAAAGGTGACCCAGAACAACAGAGCCACGAAATGAGGACATTTGAACTCTAAAAAGGAAAGGACGAGTAAATATGGCTGCGCAACGTGTAAAAATACTGCATGTAGACGTGTGTAATGTGTATAAATACTGACAGAAGACACGCTGGACACCGAACGACCTGGACCCTGACAGAAGACACCGAAAGACCTGGACCCTGACAGAAGACAGGCTGGACACCAAACGACCTGGACCCTGACAGAAGACAGGCTGGACACCGAACGACCTGGACCCTGACAGAAGACAGGCTGGACACCGAACGACCTGGACCCTGACAGAAGACAGGCTGGATAATAACAACAATAATAACGTCTTCTGTCTTGTCATGTGATGAATGTCCCGCATTAACGTCAGATTGAATTAAACATTTCTCAGGACTTTGAAATAAAAGAATTTCTGATGTTGCCTCAGTTCAACAAACAGAATGTCCCGTTTAGGGACACGTGTCGAGTGCGTATTTAGAAGTACTCTGAAGGGCCCTTCATAATACACGCCGTACTGGGAGCCGACAACAGCGTCGCCATGGCGCCGAGCGTCCAACTACTGTCCCGCGTACTTCTTACCTCCTGGAGAGACACGAAGGAGCAGCGACGGTTCGCATCGCTCACTCCGTGATGCAGGACAACAAACCTTCTGTTCCGGGACAGACAAAGCGGTCCACAGTCGTCCTTAAAGGACATCTACCTGGCCCCCACGCTGCCCGTCAGCGGGACACCGAGGCTGAGCTCAAAGAGGAACAAACAGCATTAATACTGTCATCAGAGGTAGTCTTCTTCAGAAAGGAAGAGGAAGACATCATTAGAAAAAGGAACAAGAGGGCCAAGTGGGGGAAGAGGAAGAGCAAGAAAAAGAGGAGGAGGAGAAGAGAATGAAAAAAGGGATGAAGGTCAATGGGAGCGGGGGGGGCGATCAAGTTGGTGAGAAGGGCGAAAGGGAGGGAGAAGAGAATGAAAAGGGATGAAGGTCAATGGGAGCGGGGGTGGGGGGTCAAGTTGGTAAGAAGGGGAAAGGGGAGGGAGGTGGAGAAGAGAATGAAAAGGGATGAAGGGAGAGGAGGGAGAGGAAGGTATGGAAGACAGGGAGGAGGAGGGAGAGGAAGGTATGGAAGACAGGGAGGAGGAGGAGGGAGAGGAAGGTATGGAAGACAGGGAGGAGGAGGAGGGAGAGGAAGGTATGGAAGACAGGGAGGAGGAGGAGGGAGAGGAAGGTATGGAAGACAGGGAGGAGGAGGAGGGAGAGGAAGGTATGGAAGACGGGGAGTAGGAGGGAAAGGAGGAGGAGGATATGGGAGATGGGGAGGAGGAGGGAGAGGAAGGTATGGAAGACGGGGAGGAGGAGGAGGGAGAGGAAGGTATGGAAGACAGGGAGGAGGAGGAGGGAGAGGAAGGTACGGAAGACAGGGAGGAGGAGGAGGGAGAGGAAGGTACGGAAGACAGGGAGTAGGAGGGAGGTGGAGGTGGAGAAGAAAAGGGGATGAAGGGAGAGGAGCGTATGGGAAACATGGAGGAGGGAGAGTAGGGTATAGGAGACGGGGAGTAGGAGGGAGAGGAGGAGGAGGATATGGGAGATGGGGAGGAGGAGGGAGAGGAGGAGGATGAAATTGTGATGAATCGGGAAGAAGGTGGAGAAGAAAATGAAAAAGGGATCAAAGGAGAGGAACGTATGGGAAACAAGGAGGAGGGTATGGGAGACGGGGAGTAGGAGGGAGACGGGGAGTAGGAGGGAGAGGAGGAGTAGGAGGGAGACGGGGAGTAGGAGGGAGAGGAGGAGGACAAAATTGTGATGAATTGGGAAGAAGGTGGAGGGGAGGGAGGTGAAGGTGGAGAAGAAAATGAAAAAGGGATGAAAGGAGAGGAAGAGGGAGAGGAGGATGACAATATATCAGCAGAGTCTTGGGGGGACCTGCAAGAAAAGTTGGAGCAAGAGGAGTCAAGAGAAATGGGGGAGGAGGGGTCAGGTGGGGAAGAGGAGCGGTCGGGGGGCTCGAAGGGGAGCGGCCCGACCGGAACCCTCCTCCAGATCACTCTCAGGGTGCCGGGCCGGCTCGGGCTGGGAATGGAAAACAGTTTCCAAACGCAGCGCTGAAAAATAAGAAGCCAGAAACAAGTTAAAATATCTGCAGGGGGTGAGAAACACACTATTATTATTCATTTACTCAAAAAACCAACAACAACACACATTATTATCTATTTACTAAACAAACACCATAGCAACACAGCATTATTATCTATTTACTAAACAAACACCACAGCAACACACATTATTAACTATTTACTCAACAAACACAGCATTATTATCTATTTACTAAACAAACACAGCATTATTATCTATTTACTAAACAAACACCATAGCAACACAGCATTATTATCTATTTACTAAACAAACACCATAGCAACACAGCATTATTATCTATTTACTAAACAAACACCATAGCAACACACATTATTATCTATTTACTAAAACACCATAGCAACACACATTATTATCTATTTACTAAACAAACACAGCATTATTATCTATTTACTAAACAAACACCATAGCAACACAGCATTATTATCTATTTACTAAACAAACACAGCATTATTATCTATTTACTAAACAAACACCATAATTATCTATTTACTAAACAAACACAACATTATTATCTATTTACTAAACAAACACCATAGCAACACACATTATTATCTATTTACTAAACAAACACCATAGCAACACAGCATTATTATCTATTTACTAAACAAACACAGCATTATTATCTATTTACTAAACAAACACAGCATTATTATCTATTTACTAAACAAACACAGCATTATTATCTATTTACTAAACAAACACCATAGCAACACAGTATTATTATCTATTTACTAAACAAACACCATAGCAACACACATTATTATCTATTTACTAAACAAACACAGCATTATTATCTATTTACTAAACAAACACCATAGCAACACAGCATTATTATCTATTTACTAAACAAACACCATAGCAACACAGCATTATTACCTATTTACTAAACAAACACAGCATTATTATCCATTTACTAAACAAACACCATAGCAACACAGCATTATTATCTATTTACTAAACAAACACCATAGCAACACAGCATTATTATCTATTTACTCAACACCATAGCAACACAGCATTATTATCTATTTACTCAACAAACACCATAGCAACACAGCATTATTATCTATTTACTAAACAAACACCATAGCAACACAGCATTATTATCTATTTACTCAACAAACACCATAGCAACACAGCATTATTATCTATTTACTAAACAAACACCATAGCAACACAGCATTATTATCTATTTACTAAACAAACACCATAGCAACACACAATTATTATCTATTTACTAAACAAACACCATAGCAACACAGCATTATTATCTATTTACTAAACAAACACAGCATTATTATCTATTTACTAAACAAACACAGCATTATTATCTATTTACTAAACAAACACCATAGCAACACAGTATTATTATCTATTTACTAAACAAACACCATAGCAACACAGTATTATTATCTATTTACTAAACAAACACCATAGCAACACAGCATTATTATCTATTTACTAAACAAACACCATAGCAACACAGCATTATTATCTATTTACTCAACAAACACCATAGCAACACAGCATTATTATCTATTTACTAAACAAACACCATAGCAACACAGCATTATTATCTATTTACTAAACAAACACCATAGCAACACACAATTATTATCTATTTACTAAACAAACACCATAGCAACACACATTATTATCTATTTACTAAACAAACACCATAGCAACACAGCATTATTATCTATTTACTAAACAAACACCATAGCAACACAGCATTATTATCTATTTACTCAACAAACACCATAGCAACACAGCACTATTATCTATTTACTAAACAAACACCATAGCAACACAGCATTATTATCTATTTACTAAACAAACACCATAGCAACACAGCATTATTATCTATTTACTAAACAAACACAGCATTATTATCTATTTACTAAACAAACACCATAGCAACACAGCATTATTATCTATTTACTAAACAAACACAGCATTATTATCTATTTACTAAACAAACACAGCATTATTATCTATTTACTAAACAAACACCATAGCAACACAGTATTATTATCTATTTACTAAACAAACACCATAGCAACACACATTATTATCTATTTACTAAACAAACACAGCATTATTATCTATTTACTAAACAAACACAGCATTATTATCTATTTACTAAACAAACACCATAGCAACACAGTATTATTATCTATTTACTAAACAAACACCATAGCAACACACATTATTATCTATTTACTAAACAAACACCATAGCAACACACATTATTATCTATTTACTAAACAAACACCATAGCAACACAGCATTATTATCTATTTACTAAACAAACACCATAGCAACACAGCATTATTATCTATTTACTCAACAAACACCATAGCAACACAGCATTATTATCTATTTACTAAACAAACACCATAGCAACACAGCATTATTATCTATTTACTAAACAAACACCATAGCAACACACATTATTATCTATTTACTAAACAAACACCATAGCAACACAGCATTATTATCTATTTACTAAACAAACACCATAGCAACACACATTATTATCTATTTACTAAACAAACACAACATTATTATCTATTTACTAAACAAACACCATAGCAACACAGCATTATTAACTATTTACTAAACACACACCATAGCAACACAGCATTATTATCTATTTACTAAACAAACACCATAGCAACACAGCATTATTATCTATTTACTAAACAAACACCATAGCAACACAGCATTATTATCTATTTACTAAACAAACACCATAGCAACACACATTATTATCTATTTACTCAACAAACCCCATAGCAACACACATTATTATCTATTTACTAAACAAACACAACATTATTATCTATTTACTAAACAAACACCATAGCAACACAGCATTATTATCTATTTACTAAACAAACACCATAGCAACACACATTATTATCTATTTACTAAACAAACACCATAGCAACACACATTATTATCTATTTACTAAACAAACACCATAGCAACACACATTATTATCTATTTACTAAACAAACACCATAGCAACACACATTATTATCTATTTACTAAACAAACACCATAGCAACACACATTATTATCTATTTACTAAACAAACACCATAGCAACACACATTATTATCTATTTACTAAACAAACACCATAGCAACACACATTATTATCTATTTACTCAACAAACACCATAGCAACACACATTATTATCTATTTACTCAACAAACACCATAGCAACACACATTATTATCTATTTACTAAACAAACACAGCATTATTATCTATTTACTAAACAAACACCATAGCAACACAGCATTATTATCTATTTACTAAACAAACACCATAGCAACACAGCACTATTATCTATTTACTAAACAAACACCATAGCAACACAGCACTATTATCTATTTACTAAACAAACACCATAGCAACACACATTATTATCTATTTACTAAACAAACACCATAGCAACACAGCATTATTATCTATTTACTAAACAAACACCATAGCAACACAGCATTATTATCTATTTACTAAACAAACACCATAGCAACACAGCATTATTATCTATTTACTAAACAAACACCATAGCAACACAGCATTATTATCTATTTACTAAACAAACACCATAGCAACACACATTATTATCTATTTACTAAACAAACACCATAGCAACACAGCATTATTATCTATTTACTAAACAAACACCATCCCTGACTGCTGATAGGTCAATGACTCATCCTGAGTTTATAACTACAATAAATATAAACATTCATATTTAAAGAGCGCGTCTATTTGAATCTGTTCTACGCATGTATAACGTGAAAACAAAGACAATGAGGCCAAATCAAAACAACAACGTTGTTGTTGTTATATACGAGTGGGTTCGTGGGTTCGAGCAGGAAAATACTCTCCAACGTCGCTAAAGAGATTCTCTGTCCCGTGATTTTTAACAGAAACAGAAACTGTCTGCTTCATTTCAACAGTTCGAGCTAAAGATTTCTACAGAGACAGAAGATTCTCTAGCGCAGGGGTCCCCAAACTACGGCCCGTGGGCCAGATAAGGCCCGCCTCCACATTTGGCCCGGCCCCCTGAACATTACCAATCAGTGCCCCTATCTGCCCCCCCCCCCCACCTGTCAGAGAGAACGGAATCATGACGAAAAGGTTAGGTAAGAGAAAGATTGATTCAGAATGCAGGGTATTTAACCTGCAGTGGACAAACAATTATCTTTTGTTCAATGCAAAGAAAAGGCTGTTTGTCTCATCTGTCAAGATGCGGTGGCAGTATTTAAAGAATACAATCTGAGCCGACACTATAAATCCCGTCACAAAGACTATGACAGCTGGCAAGGCCAAATGCGAGCGGAGAAACTCTCAAAGCTAAAAAATGGACCGTTAGCGCAGCAGAATACGTTTGTACGCCAAGCTCAGCGGAACCAGGCATTCGTTCGGGCCAGCTTTCGGGTTGCTCAACTGGTGGCAAGCAGCGGTAAACCTTTCACTGATGGAGAGTTTGTAAAAAAATGTATCGACGCTGTCGCGGAGGAGGCGTGTCCCGAGAAGAACGACGTCTTTAATGCCGCGAGTCTGTCAGCGAGTACGATCACCAGGCGCATTGAAGAAATCGGGGCTAATGTTTACGGCCAGCCGCAGCAGAAGACGAACGAATTGTACTTTTTTTCATTAGCGCTGGATGAGAGCACGGACCTGCAGGACACAGCGCAGCTGCTCATTTTTATTCGTGGAGTTAACGCTAACTTTGAGACGTGCGAGGAGCCTGCAGCCCTCCGAAGTCTCAAAGGGACTACGACGGGGGAGGATATTTTTGGCAAAATGTGCCAAACCATGGAAGAGTTGGACCTGGACTGGTCGAAGCTGGCCAGCGTCACAACTGACGGGTCTCCGGGTGTGGTGGGCGTGTCTCGAGGTCTAATAGGACGCATGAAGCGGGAGACGGAAGAACGGCGTCTCACCGCTCCGCTACAAGTCCACTGCCTAATTCACCAGGAAGCTGTGCTGCGTTTCGACCAATTGGTAGTAAGCTAATACTGCAATTTTGAGTTTAAAAGCCCAGTTTAATAGCAACTAATTACAGTATTGGTTAGCTAAATCGGAAAGAACGGATTATAAGGAATGAACACAAGAACTTTGAGTGGCTGCTCACATGAGTAGTACAAGTCAGAGATTCCGCCCCGACAACCAAGCTGAAGTTTTCCGGTTAAGATTGTGCACAGCACGACAGAAAGTTCCATGGAGGGTTATTTGGTTATGTGTGGCTGGAAAGGTTTTACGTGACGCACCACAAACTGACCCCGGCCCCCAATCAGAGAAGGGAAAAGTTATTTGGCCCTCACAGGAAAAGGTTTGGGGACCCCCGCCTTAGCGTCTCATGATAACAGCCTCAATGACAGTTGCTGCTTTAACAGCACAAACTAAAACACTCCGCTTAGCTTTCCTGGACTGGAAGATTTTTTTCTAAATTATTGTACGTTGACCAGACTCTTAATTCACATTAAACACAGCAGATTAGATTGGCATCACCTTTAATCCACACAATATCTGAACTTATTCACACGTTACTGACTCAACTGCCGAGGCCAAACTGCAGTTTTAGCTTTAGCATCAGCATTAGCTCCTCTACAGCAAGCATTTTCACAAATTACATTTGATTCAATTGAAACTTACCATCTTTGCAGATTGTCTTCGTGAGAAGTTGTCTTCAAGAAGAAAAAAATCTCTGATATTCTGAAGAAAAGTGCTCGATAAAGGCTTCCAGTCGCTGCGGTCTGCAGGAGAGGTCGCTGCGGGTCCGTTTACCGCGTCAAACAGCAAACGAATGAGCGCCCCCCCTCGGGGAGGCGGCTTATATAGTCTCAGACGACGTCACAACTTCCGGGGCGAACCCAGCGTTGGCATTAGGCTAATTAGCTCGCTAGCTGTGAACTGTGTGGAGATAAAACAACGTGAAAATGTCCCGTCTCCTGCCGGATCAATGGATGTTTAAATGGTTCCGTTTAGGTTCGATCGTGTCCCCGTCATTAGACTTTAATGTGAGGAGACGGAGACTCTGGCTGGCTCGGATCGACACGCTAGCATTAGCATCACGCTAGCATTAGCTCGGAGCTCTTCGTGCTGGTGTGGATCCTGTTTGTTGACAGACGTAATTCCCTCGGGAGGCTGCCGTCTGGTGTCGCTGTTTTAAAATGTGATTTCTCGTAAGACAGACGATCGATTAGCGGCTCGACTGCAGCCTCGGACGCTGCAGGAAGCGGTGGAAGCTAGCCGAGCAGCTAAACAATCCTTCGGTCTGAATAACAGAACGCTAAAAACAGTGAAAACCACGCAGGCAGAATGAATATCTCGTGTTTATGAGCTGGTAGTTTGTGACTGTCACGGTTTAGATTGTTTTTTTGTATACAGTAACTAACGCGTCTGCGCGGTGCCCAATGGAAAGCTTTGGATGGAGTTCTGCGCGCACGCAGGTTCACAGCAGGAGGACATTCCGTCATTGCTTCTGCTTTTAGCTTCAGGAGGACAAATTAAACTTCACGGATCCTCCTTCGTCGCGGCGACCGAGTTCCACGCTCGGATGTGCGTCACTCCTGCCGAACCGGATCAGAACCGGGATTTAATGCTGCCACAAGCGGCGTCAACAACCGGGACGCATTCGGTGCTTTCACAGGTACGAAAAAGTTAACTCGATGTTCTGTTTATTCTCAGCCACAAGTCTCGTCGGGTTCTTGCTAACTCTGTAAAGCGGGGGGGGGGGGGGTGCCGGGTCTTTGCTCAGGAAGTTACCGGCGCGGCGCGGCGCGGCGCGTTCTGCTCGCGCTCGGCGTGCTGCGTTCAGGGACGCGTGCTGCGTTCAGGGACGCGGACACACGGTTTGCTAGCCGCTGTTACACTTCGCAGCGTGAATGAAAGCTAATTCTGGGCGCGCGCCGACCTTCTGATGTTGCAGTAGCGCGAGCCCCAGAAACGCGGTGTTTGACTTTTAAAAAACAACAACAATACGCTTATTATTACTTTTATTATCACGAACCAATCAGATAAGCCCTTTTGCAGTACAAGTACAGTCAAACAGTTGCATGTATTACAGTACAAGTACAGTCAAACAGTAGCATGTATTACAGTACAAGTACAGTCACACAGTAGCATGTATTACAGTACAAGTACGGTCACACAGTAGCATGTATTACAGTACAAGTACAGTCAAACAATAGCATGTATTACAGTACAAGTACAGTCAAACAGTAAGTAGCATGTATTACAGTACAAGTACAGTCAAACAGTAGCATGTATTACAGTACAAGTACAGTCAAACAGTAAGTAGCATGTATTACAGTACAAGTACAGTCAAACAGTAGCATGTATTACAGTACAAGTACAGTCAAACATCCTGTCTAAGAGGAGCATTTCTTGCGGTCTTGTTTCCGTTGAAAGTCCTTCGTACATAAATCGACATTTAACAATACCAATAAAAATAAAATAAATTACTCCATTGATTCAAAATAATAATAATCAGAGATCATGTAATCACCGGTTTCTGTCTGTCCGTCCGTCTGTTAGCACGATAACTCAAAAGTTTCTGGATGGATCTGGAGGAAATCTACAGGAAATGTTGGGAACATTTCCAGGAACAGAGGATTTGATTTTGGTGACGATCCAGAAGCGATCCTGGATTTTGGGTCACTTTGTAATTTTTGTTAACATTGCAGTGAACGGAGCTTCAGAATGTGTTCCTCGATATCTCGGTTGATTATTTATCGATGTCTGTGGAATCTGGCACCAGTCGACCTCGAACTTCCTCCGGATCAGATAGTTCTAACACAGATTTAAGCCGATGCGTTCATTAGAAACAAAACTGAATGACTTTTGTTGACTGAAGAGAAACTTTTGAGAAAATGGAGTGACATAAATAATGGGTCACTTTTTAGTAGACAGATTGTGTGTGTGTGTGGCCTAAAACTAATAAATGATTGATTTTTTAATTATTATAGCCGCGCCTCTAAAATTGGAGTGGTAAATTTGCCCTATCCAGTTGTTCCTGAGTCTATTGTGATCTTTATCTTTGAGGTGAGTCTCCTGAAGGAGACCAATATCTGTTCCCAGTTTCTCTAGACGTGAGAGAATATGACCTCTCTTCACAGGTCCAGGAAACTATTTTAACTGTATTTTGTGACATACCTGTTAGTGACTGATAAGATCTTCAAACACGACCCCACCCCCCCAGGAGGTATGTGTGTGTGTGTGTGTGGGGGGGGGAATAACAAGGCAAAACAAAACACAGCAACAAGAGAACATTGTATATCAAATGCATCCTGGCCTACGGCCCAGAACACGAGAACCCTCTCAGTCTTTCCCCAACTGGAAGACATACCGAGCTGTAAAGACAAGGGGGGGGCAAGCGCTGGCTCCTCCCACATTGCACTCTTCCCCTATGGTTCCCTCGGCAGGTGGTGAGTCCACCGTAGGTCGGGCCCACGTTGTCTTTTCAAGTTGCGCCCGGCCGAGCGCCTTTGGCAGAGGCCCGGTGCTCAAATAGCTGCATAAGAGCCCCGACCACACGGGTGGGGCCCCGGTTGAGCCGTACCGGGCGATGTCACGGTCCTAGATTTAGTTTTTCTCGTAGGCGTTTATGGACTGCTCTTAGTCTGGCCCGTCACCCAGGGCCTGTTTGCCATGGGAGGTCCTACCAGGAGCATTAATAGCCCCTGGGATCATTCGGGCGCTCAAAACTCCCCCGCCACGATAAGGTGGCAGTTCAAAGGGGGATTGTGGTTGATGTTAAATGGTGGAATACTAATTATAATGACTGTCACTGGGGGGGAACTCCTCCCCCGTCTTGTTGTTGGTTTTAAATCAGGAGCGTCTTTTCTGATAAGTCCACAGCGTTCTCTGCTGGACAGGAGCGAGACACCGCACCCAGGCGTCCTCGTTGGACATTTGAACACGCGTAACCGATGTAAAGGATTTTAGCAGATGACTCCAGCTGTAACGAATATAAATAAAGTATTGTTACCGCTACAAATATTCAAGTCTTTAGATAAACCGAGTTGCCTGAACTCAACATGTCTGTAAGGCGTTCTGGTTGAGCGCTGGTGCGTTCAGGGCCTCGGAGGTTGTCGGGGCGTTTGAATGCACACTAATGTTACGGATGCCGCGTGAACATGAAAAACTAACTTGTCTGTGCGTTCTGAATACATTGTTTATTGTTTATCGTGGATCCCTTTCGTGCCGTGGATCCCTTCCTTGCTGATGAGAGGTGATTTTACTTTGGGAAATTACGAGCAGCGCTGGAAGGCAGCAGGAGAGCCGGGCTGGCAGACGGTCCTCGGCACATAGCGGGTGTTTCTGAAAGTAATCTGTGAATATTCTATGTCGTGATGGACCCTCAGCCTCCACAGAAGCCGTGGGAGAGGTGGATTCACGGCGCGTCGAGTGCACCCACGAACTACAGGTAAACGGGCGTTAGCCGTTAGCTTCCACGAGAGCGTTAGCCGTCAGCTCCCACGAACTACAGGTAAACGAGCGTTAGCCGTTAGCTTCAACGAGAGCGTTAGCCGTTAGCTTCCACGAACTACAGGTAAACGAGCGTTAGCCGTTAGCTTCAACGAGAGCGTTAGCCGTTAGCTTCCACGAACTACGGGTGAACGAGCGTTAGCTTCCACGAGCTACAGGTAAACGAGCGTTAGCCGTTAGCTTCAACGAGAGCGTTAGCCGTTAGCTTCCACGAACTACAGGTAAACGAGCGTTAGCCGTTAGCTAGCGCGTCGTCGTGAGGCTTAATGTTTATCGACGAGGCCTTGTTGTTAAACATCGGATGTCTTTCCGTGGCGATGAAAGAGTGTTCTGTTAAAATGTCCTCATTTCCTGTATCAGACATGTTTCTTTAATTTTACACTTAAAACCACACAATCGTAGTCGGAGACATGCTAGGCAGGTAGGCCTGCCTGCTGTCTGTCCCTCGTCTCATCGCTGTCGTCCTGCTGTCTGTCCCTCGTCTCATCGCTATCGTCCTACTGTCTGTCCCTCGTTCCATTGCTGTCTGTCCCTCGACTCGTCGCTGTCTTCCTGCTGTCTCTTCCTTGTCTCATCGCTGTCGTCCTACTGTCTGTCCCTCGTCTCATCGCTGTCGTCCTGCTGTCTGTCCCTCGTCTCATTGCTATCGTCCTACTGTCTGTCCCTCGTCTCATCGCTGTCGTCCTACTGTCTGTCCCTCGTCTCATCGCTGTCGTCCTACTGTCTGTCCCTCGTCTCATCTCTGTCGTCCTGCTCTCTGTCTCTCGTCTCATCGCTGTCGTCCTACTGTCTGTCCCTCGTCTCATCGCTGTCTTCCTGTCATCTGTCCCTCGTCTCATCGCTGTCGTCCTGCTCTCTGTCTCTCGTCTCATCGCTGTCGTCCTGCTGTCTGTCCCTCGTCTCATCGCTGTCTTCCTGCTCTCTGTCCCTCGTCTCATCGCTGTCTTCCTGCTCTCTGTCTCTCGTCTCATCGCTGTCGTCCTGCTGTCTGTCCCTCGTCTCATCAGGTGCAGGTGCAACGTAAACCTCTCATCCTGTCTTCTTGTGATCTTCTCTCTACACAGGTCGCCAACCCTTGGGCCGTACGCCGGCCCCTCTGCAGCCCCCCCTGTCCTCACCAGGCTGGCACCCCAAGTGCCCCCTCGTCCTGTCCAGCAGGCCTACCGGCCGTCCTACAGCCCGTTCGCCTCCTCTTACAGCCCCTATGGGAGCGCCGGCTACGGGGGGTACAGCCCCTACGGCTACGGCGGGGGCTACGGCGGGGGCTACGGCGGGGGCTACGGCCGCCCCTCCCTCGCGGAAGACGTTGCACCGAGCCGGTTCGTGCAGCAGGCGGAGGAGAGCAGCCGGGGGGCCTTCCAGTCCATCGAGAGCGTTGTCCACGCCTTCTCCTCCGTCAGCATGATGATGGACGCCACGTTCTCGGCCGTGTACAACAGCTTCCGCGCCGTGCTGGACGTGGCCAACCACCTGACGCGGCTGCGCGCGCACCTGACCCGGGTCCTGTCCGCCTTTGCCCTGGTGCGCACCCTGCGCTACCTGTACCGCCGCTTTCAGAGACTCCTGGGGGGGCGGGCGGACTCTGAGGTTGAGGACTTGTGGGCGGACAGCGCTGGTGACGGCCTGGTTACGACCGCGTCCGGGACGGGGACGGGGACGGGGACGGAGGGCCGGGCTGTGAAGTCCTGGCCGATCGTTCTCTTTTTCGCTGTGGTCTTGGGGGGGCCGTACCTCATCTGGCACCTGCTGAGCTCCGGCTCTGGCTCGGAAGGAAATGGTGAGATTTACAGACGACACTTTATATCTGGCAAATGAGATGACAAACTTCAAACAATAACCCACGTGCAGGGGCTGGCCCCCGATGTGTGTCCTGCAGACCCTTAGGGGACCCTTAGGGGGCCCTTAGTGGACCCTTAGGGGACCCTTAGGGGGCCCTTAGTGGACCCTTAGGGGACCCTTAGTGGACCTGTACGGTCTGCGTTTGGGGATTTCTTCACGCCGAGCATCCAGCAGCACAGCCGACGTTTGTTTATTCGTGTGTTTACGGTTACTGCTAGCTTAAACGTGGTTCTGCGTATGGAACCTGATCCGCGCTGCGGCCCGGAGAACCACCGCTTTAGATCCGATTCGCCACCAACGCTCCACGTTTCTCCATCCATTGATCTTTTCCGCTTATCCGGGGATTTTCAGACTTCCGTTTCCCGAGACAACTCCTCTCTCCATAGTCTCTCCAGCGTGTCTTCCCCGAGGTCTCCTCTCGGTGGGACATGCCATAACAAGATGTTATGTTGGATTCTAAATATTTAACAATATTCAACAGCCTGTCGGGGTTCCCGGCTAGCCTGTCGGGGGTTCCCGGCTAGCCTGTCGGGGGTTCCCGGCTAGCCTGTCGGGGGTTCCCGGCTAGCCTGACGGGGGTTCCCGGCTAGCCTGTCGGGGGTTCCCGGCTAGCCTGTCGGGGGCTCCCGGCTAGCCTGTCGGGGGCTCCCGGCTAGCCTGTCGGGGGCTCCCGGCTAGCCTGTCGGGGGCTCCCGGCTAGCCTGTCGGGGGCTCCCGGCTAGCCTGTCGGGGGCTCCCGGCTAGCCTGTCGGGGGCTCCCGGCTAGCCTGTCGGGGGCTCCCGGCTAGCCTGTCGGGGGTTCCCGGCTAGCCTGTCGGGGGTTCCCGGCTAGCCTGTCGGGGCTCCCGGCTAGCCTGTCTGGGTTCCCGGCTAGCCTGTCTGGGGTTCCCGGCTAGCCTGTCTGGGGTTCCCGGCTAGCCTGTCGGGGGTTCCCGGCTAGCCTGTCGGGGGTTCCCGGCTAGCCTGTCGGGGGTTCCCGGCTAGCCTGTCGGGGGTTCCCGGCTAGCCTGTCTGGGGTTCCCGGCTAGCCTGTCTGGGGTTCCCGGCTAGCCTGTCTGGGGTTCCCGGCTAGCCTGTCTGGGGTTCCCGGCTAGCCTGTCTGGGGTTCCCGGCTAGCCTGTCGGGGTTCCCAGCTCGCCTCTTGCTAACTGTTAACCATGTGATGCGTGTCTCTTCATGCAGCCAGTGTCTGGGCCACCGGAGAGGACGACCACGTGGTGGCCAGAGCAGAGTTTGATTTCTCCGCTGCGTCTGAGGAGGAAGTTCCCCTTCGGGCTGGAGAAATGATCATCCTGGCCCCAAAAGGTGAGGCTGGACGACGTCGGCTGAACTTTATCTTCTCACGTTTACCTCGTGCATAAAAAGTTATTGAATCCGGAGCGCTTTGAAGGCATGTTTAACAGTGTTATTGAATGTGTCCGTTTCATATCGGTTTTTGCTGTTGGTTATTTTTATAGAGGGGCAGTGTAATATTAACATTAACCACTAAGGGGCGGTGCATTGCACCAGGTCATAGCAGGAATGCTCATTTCCACCTGTCGTCCCTGACCTACAGGTGAGGGCTGATCTGTGTTTACAATAATAAGAGGTTCAAAGACCGACCGAGATCGACCTCGGTACACGTCGTTCTCAGACATGGGTCATCCTCAGCTAATGGGTTAGCGTTAGCTAATGGAAGAACCTTTAATCCTGTTTGAAGATAGAAAATATCGTTTTATAAATTATTTTATAAAATATAGACGAGATAAAGCCGCTCATGAAGGCGTCCCGTGCCGTCTCTCTTGTGTCCAGAGCAGCAGCCCCGGGTGCGAGGCTGGCTCCTGGCCAGCGTGGACGGACACATCACAGGACTCATCCCGGCCAATCACGTCAAGATCCTCGGCAAGAGAAAGGGCCGTAAGCATGCGGCAATGGAGCGGCCTGCCCGGGTCCAGCCAGGGAGCGCACTCGCCCATGCTGCATGCCCACAGTCAAGCTCCGCCCACGGCCGCGTGCCGGGCCTGGGCTTGGACAATGTCTCCGCCTCCACAGAGGAGCTACTGGAGGCGGTGGACACGGAAACGCCAGCGCTCACTCAGGGAACGCCCGACATCGGCTTACTGACTAGCGCAGCGCCAGAGATCTCTCAGGCGGACGTGTGACGCGTGTGCGCCGCGTGTGCGACGCGTGTGCGCCGCGTGTTTGTGCTTCTGTCGTTTGTTTCGAGCCACTGAGCCATTCACAAAGCAGTTCCCTGGTTGATCTCTAATGATTACATTTGGTCTCTACTGTTCTATTAGGAACTTAAAAGTAGGATGTTGCAGGATTTTACATTTACGAAGTTTTGCGTGTTCTCTGTGTTCTCTGCGCTGCGCTGATGTCATGTCTGGGGTGATTTAATTGGGTCTTGTCTGCAGGGCTTTGATTCGCTCACGCTGAGACGGGCTTCATTTTGAACAAATGAAAGCTTAGAAATATTTAAAATGATAATTTTGAAAATAAAATTCTAAAATCTGTTTACGTCTGTTGTATAAAACTGAGTGGAATATTTAATATTTAAATTATGTATGTAATGATTAACATAAAATTTAAGGCCACAAACCCACGTTGTTTTATTTAGTAATATTATTTCTATACAGTAGCAGCAGTGAGTATTTTAGTAATATTATTGTTATACAGTAGCAGCAGTGAGTATTTTAGTAATATTATTTCTATACAGTAGCAGCAGTGAGTATTTTAGTAATATTATTGTTATACAGTAGCAGCAGTGAGTATTTTAGTAATATTATTTCTATACAGTAGCAGCACTGAGTATTTTAGTAATATTGTTATACAGTAGCAGCAGTGAATATTTTAGTAATATTATTTCTATACAGTAGCAGCAGTGAGTATTTTAGTAATATTATTTCTATACAGTAGCAGCAGTGAGTATTTTAGTAATTTCTATACAGTAGCAGCAGTGAGTATTTTAGTAATATTATTTCTATACAGTAGCAGCAGTGAGTATTTTAGTAATATTATTTCTATACAGTAGCAGCAGTGAGCATTTTAGTAATATTGTTATACAGTAGCAGCAGTGAGTATTTTAGTAATATTGTTATACAGTAGCAGCAGTGAGTATTTTAGTAATGTTGTTATACAGTAGCAGCAGTGAGTATTTTAGTAATATTATTTCTATACAGTAGCAGCACTGAGTATTTGAGTAATATTATTTCTATACAGTACCAGCAGTGAGTATTTTAGTAATATTATTTCTATACAGTAGCAGCAGTGAGTATTTTAGTAATATTATTTCTATACAGTAGCAGCAGTGAGTATTTTAGTAATATTTCTATACAGTAGCAGCAGTGAGTATTTTAGTAATATTATTTCTATACAGTAGCAGCAGTGACTATTTTAGTAATATTGTTATACAGTAGCAGCAGTGAGTATTTTAGTAATATTATTTCTATACAGTAGCAGCAGTGACTATTTTAGTAATATTGTTATACAGTAGCAGCAGTGAGTATTTTAGTAATATTATTTCTATACAGTAGCAGCAGTGACTATTTTAGTAATATTGTTATACAGTAGCAGCAGTGAGTATTTTAGTAATATTATTTCTATACAGTAGCAGCACTGAGTATTTGAGTAATATTTCTATACAGTAGCAGCAGTGAGTATTTTAGTAATATTATTTCTATACAGTAGCAGCACTGAGTATTTGAGTAATATTATTTCTATACAGTACCAGCACTGAGTATTTTCCTCTGTTTTCTATGTTGTAAAACTGAAGAGGATTTCTAGCAGACAGGCTCGATTTACGGTACAGTCGCTGTGTCCTAGCAACATGCCGCCGTGTCCTAGCAACAGGCCGCTGTCCGCAGTGCGACGGTGGGGGTCGGGTTACTCTCACCTCATTGGACACCGCTGGATCCCTGGTGTTCGCACGCGCGTGCGTGCAGCTTGACGAGGGGTACGTGAAGGCAGCAGCTGCTGCACCGTAAAGTTAGCTAGCGTTAGCAATGCTAGCTGTTAGCCACTAGGTGAAGCGCAGCACGAGCATCTGTTCAGTGACGTCAGACGGGCCGGCGGCTGCATGTGTGGTGCGACGCGGCGAGCAGAAACACTGATTCCAGATCAGTTAATGTTTGTATTCTAGAGACGCAGGGGGAACCCGCGTTAGCATCACTGCTAAGGCTACTGAGGCTAATACTTAGCATGTGCGCCTTCATCGACGCGTGCACGCGGAATTAATGAAGGATATGACGTAGTACATGGTTAATGTGGTTAGACCAGATAGCATTGAGCCGATAGTATCAGTGGATCGATCAATAATCAGTTTAAATCACCAAGACCTCAGGAAGTCAAAAAGCTGCAGATATCCGGATTAAGCTCCCGATTATTGATTAATGATCCTGATCTTGGTTTCTCTAGAGATGAGTCGCTCTTCCGTAGAAAACAACAACGTTCCCGACGACAACACCCTCCTGGTGTTGGACATGGTGCTGGGCTCTCTCCGGGGGGGCCCCCCGCCCCTAAACTGGGACAACGTGTCCAGACTAGTGCCGGGATTCACCCCCAAACAGGTAAAGGGGATGCGTCTCCCATCATTCAGTCCCCGCTGATCAATAATCAATAACACCGATGGGGTCCGCAGTGTGCCCGACGCTTCGAGGAGCTGAAACTCCCGGGGGCCGCTCCTCACCCGGGGGCCTCTCCTCACCCGGGGGCCTCTCCTCACCCGGGGGCCTCTCCTCACCCGGGGGCTTCTCCTCACCCGGGGGCCGCTCCTCACCCGGGGGCTTCTCCTCACCCGGGGGCTTCTCCTCACCCGGGGGCCGCTCCTCACCCGGGGGCCTCTCCTCACCCGGGGGCCGCTCCTCACCCGGGGGCCTCTCCTCACCCGGGGGCCGCTCCTCACCCGGGGGCCTCTCCTCACCCGGGGGCCGCTCCTCACCCGGGGGCCTCTCCTCACCCGGGGGCCTCTCCTCACCCGGGGGCCGCTCCTCACCCGGGGGCCTCTCCTCACCTGGACTACCGATGCAACGCGGTGACGGTGGGACGCACAGCGTCTCCAGATGGTTTGTCCTCGCTGTACAAGCCTGGGGAGACGGGGACAGCCGGAGACGCCCAGAGCAGCAGAGCTCCAGGTACCCCCCCCCCAGTAGCACTGATGAGGCTCCAGGTACCCCCCCCCCCCCCCCAGTAGCACTGATGAGGCTCCAGGTACCCCCCCCCCCCCCCCCCCCACGTGAGGGACAGTTCCACGTTAAACCGCTAAAGGACCGTTAAGCGTAGATGTCTTTGCTCCTGATTTTAGGCTGTCAGGAGTTATTGATCGACTCGTACAGTAAAGCCTGGGGGGGGTTAGAGTTGGGGGGGGTCCAGCAGTGTACTCTCAGACAGGAATAGAAATCTCTTCATACTTTTTTTTCCCAAAAAGCTTATTTTCATTGACTTGAACATCATGGAGTCCTGAACGTGTCCCGTGTCCCGTGTCCCCTTTGTGATTAGAATGAGAGTGTCCCGTGTCCCCGTTGTGATTAGAATGAGCGTGTCCCGTGTCCCCGTTGTGATTAGAATGTCCGTGTCCCGTGTCCTCATTGTGATTAGAAATGTTCCCAGTCGTCTCCGTCTCCTTCTGTCAGCAGGTTCCAGGTTCATGCAGGCAGGAAGCGCCGTTTCAGGCGAGGACAAGGACAATGCTCAGTAAGTTCTGAGAGGCCGGTCGGTCTTTGGGACACTTATGACGCTCTACCTTGGTCGAGTAGTACTCGTATGTAGTAGTACTCGTATGTAGTAGTACGTGTCGCTCTCTGGACGTTTGTGTGAAATGTATTTGCTGCCGTCGGATCGTTTCTCATGAGGGACTTGTCCTTGTCCCAACAGTCCCTACATGGTCATCCGTGTCTGTGACGAGAGCAAACACTTGGAGCAGGACTTCGCGTGTCCCCGAGACCTGCTGGTGAAGGAGATGCGCTACTTCGCCGAGTATCTGTCAGCGGAGCCCCCGAGCTGGGAGGACGTGGACATCTCTGTCCACTGCGACGTGCACATCTTTGACTGGCTCATGAGCTACGTGAGGAGGAACTCTGCCCGGGAGGGGGGCAGGGACAAGCCCCGGCTCGGTAGTGTGTGTGCGTGTGTGTGTGTGTGTGTGTGTGTGCGAGTGTGTGTGTGTGTGTGTGCGTGTGTGTGTGTGTGCGAGTGTGTGTGTGTGTGTGTGCGTGTGTGTGTGTGTGTGTGTGTGTGCGTGTGTGCGCGTGTGTGTGCGTGTGTGTGTGTGTGCGAGTGTGTGCGTGTGTGTGTGTGTGCGTGTGTGTGTGTGTGCGCGTGTGTGTGTGTGTGCATGCGTGTGTGTGTGTGTGTGTGTGCATGTGTGTGTGTGTGTGTGTGCGCGTGTGTGTGCGTGTGTGCGTGTGTGTGTGTGTGCGAGTGTGTGTGTGTGTGTGCGAGTGTGTGTGCGTGTGTGTGTGCATGCGTGCGTGTGTGTGTGTGTGCGAGTGTGTGTGTGTGTGTGTGTGCGTGCGTGTGTGTGCGTGTGTGTGTGTGCGTGTGTGTGTGTGCGTGTGTGTGTGTGTGCGTGTGTGTGTGTGCGTGCGTGTGTGTGCGTGCGCGTGTGTGTGCGTGTGCGTGTGTGTGTGCGTGTGCGTGTGTGTGTGCGTGTGCGTGCGCGTGTGCGTGCGTGCGTGCGTGTGTGTGTGCGTGTGCATCTGTGTGCGTGTGTGTGTGTGTGTGCATGTGCGTGTGTTTGTGCGTGTGCGTGTGTGTGTGTGTGTGCGCGTGTGCGTGCGTGTGTGTGTGTGTGTGTGAGACTCGACTCGCTGCTGATTGGCCGTCTCCTCTCTGTCGGTTTCAGAGCCCAGCAACGTGATCTCCATCCTGATCTCCTCCGAGTTCTTGAAGATGGAAACGTTAGTAAGTGAGGTGAAGCGCTTCAGGTCTTTAGTTCCAGAGGTCGGCCCGGAAGCAACGCGTTTATTGATCCGCTGCGTGTCTCCCGCGGCGTGTCTCCCGCGGCGTGTCTCCCGCGGCGTGTCTCCCGCTGCGTGTCTCTCGCTGCGTGTCTCCCGCTACGTGTCTCCCGCTGCGTGTCTCCCGCTGCGTGTCTCCCGCTGCGTGTCTCCCGCTACGTGTCTCCCGCTGCGTGTCTCCCGCTGCGTGTCTCTCGCTGCGTGTCTCCCGCTACGTGTCTCCCGCTGCGTGTCTCCCGCTGCGTGTCTCCCGCTACGTGTCTCCCGCTACGTGTCTCCCGCTGCGTGTCTCCCGCTACGTGTCTCCCGCTGCGTGTCTCCCGCTGCGTGTCTCCCGCTGCGTGTCTCCCGCGGCGTGTCTCCCGCGGCGTGTCTCCCGCTGCGTGTCTCTCGCTGCGTGTCTCCCGCTACGTGTCTCCCGCTGCGTGTCTCCCGCTGCGTGTCTCCCGCTGCGTGTCTCCCGCTGCGTGTCTCCCGCTACGTGTCTCCCGCTGCGTGTCTCCCGCTGCGTGTCTCTCGCTGCGTGTCTCCCGCTACGTGTCTCCCGCTGCGTGTCTCCCGCTGCGTGTCTCCCGCTACGTGTCTCCCGCTACGTGTCTCCCGCTGCGTGTCTCCCGCTACGTGTCTCCCGCTGCGTGTCTCCCGCTGCGTGTCTCCCGCTGCGTGTCTCCCGCTGCGTGTCTCCCGCTACGTGTCTCCCGCTGCGTTTCTCCCACTACGTGTCTCCCGCTGCGTGTCTCCCGCTGCGTGTCTCCCGCTGCGTGTCTCCCGCTACGTGTCTCCCGCTGCGTTTCTCCCGCTGCGCGTCTCCCGCTGCGCGTCTCTCGCTGCGCGTCTCCCGCTGCGCGTCTCCCGCTGCGCGTCTCCCGCTGCGTGCTTCCCGCTGCGCGTCTCCCGCTGCATGTCTCCCGCTGCGTGTCTCCCGCTGCGTGTCTCCCGCTGCGTGTCTCCCGCTGCGTGCTTCCCGCTGCGTGTCTCCCGCTGCGTGTCTCCCGCTGCGTGTCTCCCGCTGCGTGTCTCCCGCTGCGTGTCTCCCGCTGCGTGCTTCCCGCTGCGTGTCTCCCGCTTCGTGTCTCCCGCTGCGTGTCTCCCGCTGCGTGCTTCCCGCTGCGTGTCTCCCGCTTCGTGTCTCCCGCTGCGTGTCTCCCGCTGCGTGCTTCCCGCTGCGTGTCTCCCGCTACGTGTCTCCCGCTGCGTGTCTCCCGCTACGTGTCTCCCGCTGCGTGTCTCCCGCTACGTGTCTCCCGCTGCGTGTCTCCCGCTGCGTGTCTCCCGCTGCGTGTCTCCCCGTGCTCAGGTGGAGGAGTGCATCCAGTACTGTCACAGACACATGAGCGCCGTTGTGGCGACGCCCTGCAACATGAACTGCATCAACAGCGACTTGGCCACGCGGGTCGCAGGACTGTTCGACCACAACGAGGCCGACGACATCAGAGACAAGAAAGACAAGTTCAAGAGGTAGCCGAGTATCCGGAGTACCTCTCTGGAGCAGTGGTTCTCAAATGGTGCGATGTCAGGGGGGGGGGGCGCCTGTGACCGCGGAGAAAAAGCTTTTTTTGCCTCACAAGATTAAAGGGTAATTGCACATCCACTCCAGTAGTTGGCAGTGGCGCCCTGATTGTCAGAGTGCGCGCAGGGAGGATTAGCAGAAGAAGAGCGGTTGTAAACAAACACGGTGGGAGAAGAAGAAAGACCAGACTTCCTCATTTTGCTAAAAGCACAATTATTTTTTCATTTTGGTTTTGTAGGTTAAAGTGTTTTATATTTTGTGCTCCCTAGTTAATGTTGCTGATCAATTTTAATTTATTATTATTTATAGATGTTATTGAATTAAATGTATCATTTAATTGTATAAATTGTAGTTTAATGATTAAAATGTCAGGCAAGTTGATGCACTTCCTCATCTTCTGTTGCAGACAAAAAAAATGGTAATAAGGTTATTCTTTGTTGTAAGTTGATCTATATTTCTTTCTTTTTCATATTTCTTTGTATGTTGATAAGGATACAAGAATGTTTTTTTTTCAGGGGGGGGGCACGACAGAAAATAATTGAGCGCTCAGAGTAGCTTCATTGTTTCCTTTCATTCCTAAATGAATGTTCTTTAAATGAAAGCAGCTGATGAGAAACAAACATTGTGAGGCGGCGACTGTCTTTAATTTCTTCACACGTTATTTGATACTTTTTATTTTACAAAGTAAAAGTGCTAATTGCTAAAGCTAACGCCGCTTTTCTGTTTCCTGCTCAAAGCAAATTGTTCCAGAAGAAAATTGAGCAGCTGTTTGATCCCAACAACCGGAGCAGAGACTCGCCCGGCAGCGCCGCCTCGCTCTACAGGTGAATACACACCTGTTTCTACACCTCACCCGACAACAGCCCTCACCCCAGCGCGCGCGTGTGTGTGTGTGTGTGTGTGTGTGTGTGTGTGTGTGTGTGTGTGACGTCATGCTTTACCACACTGAACGGAAACTATAAAACGCAACACTTTTTTTTCTGCTCCCGTTTTTCATGAGCTGAACTCAAACGGGGCGGCTCGGTGGCGCAGTGGTAAGCACTGTTGCCTCACAGCAAGATGGTCGCAGGTTCGTCTCCGACTTGTGGCCATTCTGTGAGGAGTTTGCATGTTCTCCCCGTGTCTGCGTGGGTTCCCTCCGGGTTCTCCGGCTTCTCCCACCTCCAAAAACATGCAACCTAGGCTGATTGGTGACACTAAATTGCCCGTCGGTGTGAGTGTGTGTGTGGCTGGTTGTGTGTCTCTCTGTTGCCCTGCGATGAACTGGCGGCTTGTCCAGGGTGTAGCCCCGCCTCTCACCCATTGACTGCTGGGATTGGCTCCAGCTTGGCCCGCGACCCGATAGCGGAATAAGCGGTTAGAAAATGAAATGAAATGAAATGAACTCAAACGATCTAAAAACACAAAGGCCGGTGCCCCCTGCTGGCCACTCAAAGGTTCAGATCACACAGGTCGGTTGTGTTTCCGGTCGTAGAGCCAGTCATTGCTGGTGTTTCATGTGTGTGTGCTCATTCGCAGGTGCGGCGCGTGTCTCAAGCTGCTGACCAAAGACACCGAGAGGAAGATTTCATGTGTTCCAGGGAAGATCGGCATCGACGCTCGTGGAGAGATCGTCTACACACACACCCGGTACGAGAACGGTGTTTAGGTATCGCACAACAGCGGAGTCCTGCGGGACGTTTTTGTATGTTCTCTCCGGGTTCTCCCCGTGTCTGCGTGGGTTCTCTCCGGGTTCTCCGACTTCTTCCCACCACCTAAAAAACATGCAGCTTAGGCGGATTGGTTGCGTTAAATTGTCCGTAGGTGTGTGTGTGTGTGTGTGTGAATGATTGTCAATGTGTGGCCCTGTGATGAACTGGCGGCTTGTCCAGGGTGGACCCCGCCTCTCGCCTGTAAACTGCTGGGATTGGCTCCAGCAACTCCTGCGGAAAAGCGGCTGTAGAAGAAAATGGATGGGTGGAGGATTTTTAAAGTTTATTTGTGTAAAATGAGTTTTAGGCATCGAGAAACACGCAGGAATTCTGGCCCTCACAGACGCGCTACCTCTTTAAGAAGCTCTTCTCTCCTCCACCTGTATTAATGGCACCGGTCAGAACTCGTTATCTGTGTAAAATGGGATGAGCCGATCTCCAATAGGCAAGCAGGTCACTGGGGCTCCATGCAAGATCTCACCTGATGGGTGTGTTGCCCAGCACAGCCCAACAACACCATCATCATCATCATCATCATCATCATCATCACCATTTCCTGGATTTCTGTCTCTCAGCTGCCTGATGAAATGTGCAGACCTCTCGTCATTGTGTGTGGGATAGCTCTCAATCAATGGCTGCCTAATCCTTTCCTCGCCCCGCTGTACATCCCACATGCCTTTGGAGCCGAGTGGTTTCCTGTGTTTGTGCGTGTTTGCAGACAGAAGAGCTGGGATGTGCATGAGTACCTCACGGGTCTCTATGAAGAGCGCAAGTCCTGGATCCTGGTCTACTGGAGAATCTGGGGTACCATCAACTACCTCACCTGCTCCAGATGCCAGCAGGTGTGTGTGTGTTTGTGAGGCTGCATAATCAACCTGATGCAGAGTATGTTCAACCTCAACTGAGCACTGTGTGTGTGTGTGTGTGTGTAGGTTTTTATCTGTGCAGAACTGACTCAATGCAAGTACCACCCGGACGGTGTGGTGCACTCTGGCCTGGGTGGTGCGGGGGTCTACCCCTGCTGCAACCAAAGGGCTTTCCGTTTTGATCCCACTGGGATCCCCAAGGTACGGAAACACACCGGTCCATAGTCATGAAAAGTACATCCCAAAGTAGGTCCCAAAGTACATCCCAAAGTAGATCCCAAAGTACATCCCAAAGTAGGTCCCAAAGTTGTTGCTGCTTCTTGCAGTTCAGGAGCTTTGACGAGGTCGGTCGGTCGGTCCGTCGGTCGGTCCGTCGGTCCGTCGGTCGGTCCGTCGGTCGGTCCGTCGGTCGGTCCGTCGGTCCGTCCGTCCGTCCGAACTCTGCTGCCCTCAGGTCCTCAGGAAGGCGGTTCCAGGATCATTGATCATTGTGGGTTCGGGCTCTGCCTTCTGGGATCATTGAAAGACTTCTACCAGAAGACCGGAGTGAGCTCCAGGGTTCACATGCTAGAGCGGGGGGGTCAAACTCATGTTCTCCGGGGGCCACATCAGCATTACGGCTGCCCTCAGAGGGCCCGTTGTAAATGTAACTAAATGTAATGTAATGTAAATAAAATGTAACTACTCCTTAACATGCTGCTAAATAACTGTATTTACTACTACATACTTAATTAAATTATAAATATTACATATGCAATTGCATAGTTCTAAAAATATATCGATACCTTACTGCTGTAAAAATATCCACCGAGGTTATGTAATCGCCGGCGTCTGTCTGTAATTTGTTCTTCAATATCTCCATTGATTACTGACCGATATTTAGGGAATTTAACACAGTCATGTGGGGGGGGGGGGGGGGGGGGGGCTCTATCTCACCACTGAATATCATCTGGGTCGGATCCAGAATGGAGTCAGCAACAAATATTTAATTTAACATTAAACCCCATTTACAGATTAGAAATCAGTTACAAATACACATCAACTCTGATTCACTTTTACTTTTCAGCATTTTACTAAAACAAATGTCTGCACAAAGCTCTCGGGGGCCACAAAAAATGACGTGGGGGGGCCACATTGGCCCCCGGGCCTCGAGTTTGACACATATGTGCTAGAGCAACTCTGAGAACTAAATAAGGCACGAACAGTTAAACATTTTATAAACCGAGAAAATGACTTTGAATTCTCCTGAGGAAGACCGCGAGGTGGACAGCGCAGTGGCGCAGTGGGTAGAGCTGTTGCCTCACAGCAAGAGGGCACCGGGTTCTCTTCTGTGCTGAGTTTGCATGTTCCCCCCGTGTCTTTATCGGTTCTCTCAAGGTTCTCCGGCTTCCTCCGGCCTCCCAACAACCTGCAGCTTCGGTGAACTCTCGACTCTAAATCGTCCGTCGGTGTGAGCGTGTTAAACGCGTGCATTTCTGTCTCTGCAATGACTTCTTGTTTTAAGGTACCGCTATGTGGTATATGCAGTAACAGGCGGAGTACACTTTGCATGAGAAGTAAGTAGCTGAGGGCTCCTTGAATATTTAATTCGGCGCTGAAGTTGATTGTTGATACAATAACCCAGAAACACCCAGAAGATCCGCCGCTGGTGTTTGACGTCGGCTTCAGGTCCTAAAAGAATTCCTTATGTTCTGCCGTTGACCTTTGACTCGGCATCGAAGCGTAATCTAACTGATTGTGACCCCCCCTGCTTTGGAAGGTCACGTCCTGATAGGTCTGATGCGTTTCTATGTTCAGGGCTGTAGGACCCGAGACCACGTAGTGAAGTCACCGGCTGGACAGAACCGGGCCCAGAGCGGCGTCCTGAGCGACCTGCTGCTTCACAGAGACGCTGTGTGTTTGTCCGACGCGCTGCTGCCAGAGGGGGCGCTGCTGCCAGAGGGGTGAGCGAGACGTTGCGTGCGTTTGCAGCCCTTTTCCGGGATTGCTTGTCGTGAATCGACGGTTCCACGGAGTGTCTTTCTGTCCGTTCAGCGCAGGAGAGGTTTGGGACGGGGCCGTTCTTCTGGAGCCGAGCCTGGTCGGACCTCTCGGGGGCGATGGAAGCACCGTGAGTGTTTCCATTTTTGTCTTTTATGACGCTCTTCTGCCAGTATGACTGTACATGTGGAATATTTCTACTCCTCTGAGTTTAAATTCTTCTTCTTTTTAATCAGTTTTCCCTTTTGAAAAGCTGGAACCTGCAGCTGGTAGGATTCCTCCCGTCTTCCTTCTGATATTCCAAATCCGACCAGCTTACGGACAGCGTCGGAAAGTCATCTTTAAAATGTGTGTCCTTCAGGGGCAGCAGTCGTTGCTGTCAGAAGACGAGGAGTTGACCACGGGGTCAGAGGTCACGGAAGATGAAGTAGGAGACGACGAAGAGCTGTCCAAGAAGCGAGGTGGAGTAGCGGCTCAGCGTTTGCTTCCTGCTCATTAACGAAAGACACCCGTCTACTCTTGAGCTCCTCCCTCCGGTCCCACCTCAGGTCTATTTTTAGCTCATTCAGTGCCATTCGCGTCTAAATACGTTTTCTGAAACCCAAACTTTCACCGGCCAATGACCCCGGAACGAAAAATAGGAGGAACTATGGATCGGGAAAACCCCCGATTTGTGTCGATACACGATTTTGCTGCATCGGCAGCGGAGTGACTGATCGATTCATTCACGGGATAAACGTTAGAGTACGTCGGATTTCAGATTATTGTATCGGTTGATCACGTTTTACGGGTTTAATAAAAGTTTACTTCTCCACAACTTTCCAAAAGTACGTACGTGCGTAAAGATGTCTTCCGCAGATTGTGGGAAGGGGCGTGGAGCAGGGCGGAGCCTCCAGACATGCAGGGCGGAGCCTCCAGACATGATAACGTGGAATCACAGCGGCAAAATCAGACGCATTCACCAGCGAACTTTAAATCAACTTTATTAACGCGAATCTTAATAAATACACACACGTGTTCCGTTTATGGTAAATAAATACAGTATTTGGGCTAATTCAAAAGTATTAAATGTGACTTAGCTACATAAACGCTGGTTACGTTACTGCTACTGACGGTGGACAGTTTCCTATTGGACGACATTTAAATGTATCGATTACCAGTTTTTGGCACTTTGTTTACAGTTTTGAAAAATACAGCAATTTTTAAAATGCCTGGAATTTAATAAATTATTAAACGTGTTGCTTTATTCATTTCTATAAAAGAACTAAATGTTTGCTTTTATTAATAGAGTTAAATAGAGACGGAAATGAGTGTGCGTGAATCGAGATGCATCGTGGAAAGGGAGCTAATCGAATCGTATCGCGTCGGAGGTTTAACAGACGTAGCGAGAAACGAATCGGACCAGAGATTCCATCCCTTGGAGGAACACACTTTATTTTCGTGGTGAAAGTCAGAACCTCCATCTTTCATTTGGTACGTTCGCTGTTTGCTTGGTCAGTAAACGATATTCTGTGGGGCGAAATGATCGAAAACGGGCGCACTGGCACTCAATGAGTTAAAATTCCGCCCCTTTCAAGGATGGGGAATAAAAGTGATGTGATTGTGACCAGCAGATGGAGCCAGACGCCATCAGCAATCCTCTCCTCCTCCTTTCTGGTTCCAGCTGCCAAGCGAGCCAAGACGGCCCGCAGACCCCCGAAAAAGCAAACGTCCTCGCCAAACGTCCAACGCAGAGACAAAGCAGACACGGTGAGTCGGAGGCCTGCGCGTAGTACTTGTACTGCGTATTCCTACCACACGAAGCACAAAGATCTGTCGCGTTAAAACGCTGAGTCGGGCTTCTTTCTCCCTGTTCACAGTCCGGAGACGACACAGCTTTCACGTGAGTTCACGCACGGCCCGGCGGGGGCGGCCCGCTCCGGGACGCGACCCTAACGCCTGCGTCTGTGGCCGTTTGCAGAGTGAGCGTTCAGAGCAGCACGTGGGACGGTTCTCGCTCGGTGCGGTACAACCAGGACGCTCAGCGGGAGGACGGTAAAGGAGGACCGAGTACTCGTCTCTGGCACGCCGCCCCATTCTAGTACCCCCCGGCGTCTAGTATTCATTTATTACGTTGAAGTAGATTTTACCCAGCATTCATTCCTGTAGACTCAGAGACGGCGAGGATGTCGGGCCCGTTCAAACAGAACCGCCGAGGTAGAACCCCTTCTGGTCCAGGATAGACAGATGATTAGTTACCCCAGAAGGGGGGGGGGGGTAGTTTGGGGAATCGAGGCATGTATCGTTTGGAATGGTGAGTGTGGTAATATTTAGTTAGTTTTACACTAATTACAGCGCCACCACTTTTTTCATGCTCTTCTCTTCTGTGATTGTGTTTTATTCGTTTGTTTTGAATGAATTTTATTTTTTTTATTGACCAGACCAGCATCGCATGGTGGAGATCATTGGTCTTCTGAACAGGATGAGGTTTGGAGACCCGGAACAGAGCAAATACAAGGATACTCAGGAGGCAAATACACACACACACACACAGTCTTACCCTTACTTAGAAATGAAGTCCAAGAGGAGTCCTGTTCTCAGGAGAAACAGGCTACACACAGGCCATGTACCCGAGTCTTTTAAAACAGCAGTCATTAAACCGCTTCTCAAAAAACCAACATTGGATCCTGATGTCTCGGCTAACTATCGGCCAATTTCAAACCTTCCATTCCTGTCAAAGCTTCTAGAGAAAGCAGTTTCCAGTCAGCTGTGTGAATTCTTACAAGACAATCAGTTATTTGAGGTTTTCCAGTCGTGTTTCAGAGCTCATCATAGCACAGAGACAGCATT